>NC_059081.1:41658376-41840876 GCF_020497125.1 Mauremys mutica | reverse complement strand
TCAGCCCAAATAGCAGCAGCCTCTGTTTGTCTCAGCCCAGTGCTTCTATTTAAATGTTACTTTCATATATTATGTGGCATTAATTTAACTATAGCTCATTAAGGCAGAATGAAATGGTTAAATTAACTTATCAACCCATAATGATGATGAATGAGGTATTAATTCAGATACAAGCTGGGCAATTTGCAAGTTTACGCATTCTGATGGTTCTCAAATAACATTTTGAATAGCGGGTCAGCGCCTCAATCAATTACATAAGCATGTAAAGTCGGTCTCTCGGAAAAAAATCCTTTTTCATGCATATGCATTAAAACATGTTCGCAATTATCCTCGGAAATTGCCTTCATTGGATTAAGCAGCAGTCTTGGACGCGGGTTCTGGTCTTCCCTGTGCCTTTATTAAAGCTTTGAGCAGCTTCGGCTATAATAGAGCAGATAGAGTGTTTGTTTAACCAATGTTTACTAAAGGAAGGCTAAAGCACTGCACTGGTGTTTGAGAACAAAAGAAAAAACTCCTTTGGAAATGCTCCTATTAATCGGTCAGCAGACGCAGAAGCTCTTGAAGAGAGCCACTAAAACTCACACATGTTTTCCTAGGACAATTAAGTGTTGTCCTCAAAGAGAGACTTCGGATAAGTGTCCTTTACGTGGATTCCGTTTAAAGCTCTTGACTCATCAACTGTGAATGGTCTCTGTATGGAAAAGATTAGGTGTACAGGGTCTGACACTTCGGTTTTACATGATATGCTGCGCTACCGTCGCAGTGACAGAGGGAAGTACTAATTACCTAGGGCTACAATAACATGATTTTCTACCATTACATCTAAAAGGCTAAAGTTAACCAAGAAGAAAATAATCATCATAAGCTATGGAGGAAAAAAAACAAAAAAACCCAGGCACGTATGGATTTCGCTGGGTCTTTAACTGTCGAATAATAGTGCATAGATCAGCTTAGGAATGATTATGACCAATCGAACATTTCAGGTTGTCTTTAAATAGCAGCTCACCCTCTCCCCCCGCAGTCCACGGCAAATCATTAGGAGCTGAAATGTAAGCCAGTCATTCCCCAAACTATACCAAGACTTATAGAGTTGTCGGATGTATTTAAAAATAGAGTCATTCTAGCGTTCTTTGCAGTCTGTTTACTTGCCAGCAAGGCCTGGGTGGAACAGTTTCCAAATGAAGGACCCACTCGTAAAAATATCTTCAATAAAACTTGTTCAGTTTTTCAGTGGCTATATGGCAGTTGAACTGTATAGTGATTATTGAATAGTTATCCTGGGGATCAGCTCACAACGGAGAAGGGGAAAGAACATTTAAAACTTTTCACTTTCCATTTTCCAATCAAAATATTGAAAGACATTCTGATAACACTTTATAAAAGGGTCCTCTTGTTTCTGGCTTGTCATCTGGCAAAACCATTTCACATGCATTGATTCCCCTTCAATGATAAAAACAGAAACGAGTCGCCTTTTCCATGCAAACAAGTTATTTCTATTTTGGAATGATTTGGGTTGATTTCTTACGAGCCAGGATAGGAAACTGCAGCTACTGTTTATTTGCTGCCTACAAACCGTTGGATACCAGCTTTAATAAGCAGAGATCTCTCATTTCAAACGATCAGATTTTCCTATGAAATTGGCTCCGTTGATTTCGGTGACCAAAGAGGACATTGCGGTGCTCAAAGACAAAATGTCAAAAACCTCCTGAACGTGTAGCGATACCGCTGTGTCCACGTACAAAGTTGTAATATTCCCCCTTTCCTTCGTTCTATCCAGTAGAAGTATAGGAAATGGTATTGTAAAGGCTTCAGAGGTTGCAATTTTGATAATATACCAATGATTTGATAATAGGCGACATTTACAAACCATCTGGAATGGCTGGTTCTGAGACATGATTAAAATAATCAGAAATAAGTTGAAAGGATAATTAAAGGAACAACAAAAATAAAGACTAGCCAATTTAGAGAATTTCCATCTGATCACTTAGGATCATACCGTGCCATTGATTCGCAAGCAGAATGTTCCACTGGCTTCAACTGGCAGTTGTACTTAAAAATCAATGACACAATATGGTCCGCGGGGCTTCTCAGATTAAAAGAAAATAACCCCCCCCACACACACACACCAAATTCGTTTAAAAAGCTGGTGGTGAGTTCTTTGTAGCGGTTAGGCAGCTCCAACGAGAGAAGAGGTTGAAGATGGACAGCAGCTAAGAAACGATCACGAGATGATGGAATTTACTGCCATTGAAGTCAATGACAAAATTTCAACCAACAATAATTTGCTTTGATGAGATAGGGAGGGGTTAGCTAGGCGCAACTAGGATGAAACAATGGAAATAGTTATGGAAAGAGTCTGCACTATTGTGGTGCCTCTATAGTCGTTGAATACATCTGGCTCATATAACATACACTTACATGGGATAACGTAGCGCAGTCTTAAATTATATTTACAATTCCCGGGAATTGGAAAAATAACACAATATACAGAAAAGAAAACGAGAAATGATCCAAACAGCAGCTGAGTATCATATTAGAAACAGTATTTGGGCTCAGTGAGGTAAAATGTTGATAAACATAATGTTGACTGGAGACAGCCAACGTAGATTTATGAGAGGACAGGGCTTGTTTAACTAGTTTGATGGGATTCTTCAAAGATAGTACGTCAAGCACACAAGGAAAAGGCAGCAGCTATTAGATCCGCTCAACAGCTCCTGAAGTTTCACATTAGAATTTTTTGGTCAGAGTAGAGAACAACACCACTGAGGAGGAAGGATTAGCTACTATGGGGCTGGGTGCTATAGAAACCCCAGAGAAACAGAGAGAGAGAGAGAGAGAGAGAGCGCTTGGAAAATTGGCTGAAAAACAGCAGGTGGCTGCAAAGGGTCATTTCTCTCGATGGAAAGAGGTTACCAATTGGTTACATCAAGCTTTGCTTTGGGGATCTGTCTTGTTTATCATGAGGATTTTAAGGTATGAGATTGCAAATAATGAGGAAGATGTAACAAAATCCAAGTAGAGAAATGTAAATAACCTATCTGTAAGCAGCACACCAAACCAGTATACAGTACATGGAACAGTCAAACACCGTGCTGGTCAAACAAGGCAGTTAGGGTTTACTGAGGGAAATTTTTTTGATGTTACTGTGGCAGCTCAGTATGCAAACACGGTAGTGGGATGGATTTAAAGTTTAGCTTTAGCTGAAAACTATTAGAAACGATTTTATGGAATGTAGTACGGAGAAAGCCTTCCAAAGCACAACGACCTGGTTAGACTTGATTTAAAACAATACACTTGGATAGCTTTTGACAATCTTTTCATACCAGTGGATTATTAAACTGGAACAATACAACACAAGGAATAGGTCAGGATCCTGCTTCCACTGAAGCGAACGTCACTTCAGCTAAAAATAATTCTGACAGACTAACAACAACAATAGGATCCTGCATCACTTACTCACTCGAGTAAGGATTATTGATGTGAGTAAGGGCGCAGGATTGGCCCCTAAAGATTGATTCCCACTCCCACTGAAGTCAGTGTGAGATCTGGCATTACTATAGGTGGCAAGAGCATAGGACCTCGAATGAATTTCTTCTCCAGCCCTACCTCTGGGCTGGATCTGTAAGATGTGTGGTCCTCAGCTTACATAGATATTCATGTATCAGAGGGGTAGCCGTGTTAGTCTGGATCTGTAAAAGCAGTAAAGAGTCCTGTGGCACCTTATAGACTAACAGACGTTTAGGAGCATGAGCTTTCGTGGGTGAATACCCACTTCGTTGGATGCAAGCTCATGCTCCAAAACGTCTGTTAGTCTATAAGGTGCCACAGGATTCTTTGCTGCTTTTATAGATATTCATGAGAGCTGAGGGTTTTCAGCACTTCTCGGAAATACTCAGCACTTGCAAATTCCGGCTCTCCTGGTTTTTTCCTTACTTTTTAATTGGTTAAACATTTGTCTGAAATGAAACCACTGGACGCTTAAAATGAAGTGTAGTGGTAATTCTGATACGGTACAAATAAAACTCGCGTACGTGGTTAACTTAAGACAAGCTTTTGGGTAAGTTAATGACATTTTTTGTAAATCACCAGAAAATTCTCTGTAAACATGAAATCTGTCAAACTCGTGTCCTTTCGAAGTTTAATCTGAACCATAGCAAATAAATCACAGAAAAAGTATAAATATTCGAAAATAATGAACAGTTTTATATAGATATCCATTTGTGCAACCACAGTAAAGAATTCCTGGGTGAGAAAGCCAGAAACCTGACCAAGATATTTTTGATCAGTGTCATAGGATCATATGTTGTGGGGTCGTTTTTTCTCGTTGAATGTTTCATTAGCTGTCTGTCATTTTTCATAAGATAGCAAAATGATTAGCATTCATTTCCTTGTTCTCTTGGTTCCTGCGATATTTTCTTTTGCCTTTTGTACTATTGCACAGACGTATTATCGCCTGATATGTTCCTGTGCTGACTATTTTCCCTTTTTACATTATTTATTTAACCTTCAAATAATTGTATTAATGACCACATCAGAAAGAAAAGCCAGGTCCTGCAAATTTACTCACACGAGTAATCCGTAATAACACCCATATTCTCAGCTGAAATCAATCGGACTCTGTGAGTAAAGGCTGCAGGACTGGGTCCTTAGTTTTCGACTGCTGCCGGCGGGCATGGTGGAATGTTAAGTGCACTGAATGTTTACTTTATAGGGTAACGTGTTGCGTCCTTTAAAGCTACTTTGGTAGCACACTCCGCCTTCTCTGGGAAAGTCTCTCTCTCCTTCTTGCACTTTGGCTCCCAACCACCAAAACATAATTATAACCGCTTTGATAGATATTTACAACACTCCAAACGCTTGGATGTCAAGGGTAGTTTTAAAGGGGATGATGCAGTGTGCAGCAATTCATATGAGGTGGCTGACAGTTCTTTTATATGAAAACGATACCCAGATTTTTAACGCCAGGATGTATAACTGACAAAAGATTGCACTATTTAAAAACAAAAATTAAAATCCACATGATAATAGTAACAAGGCAGAAAGAAACTAGACAGAGAGAAGTCTAGTTTCCAAGTGGGAAAGCAATCCCTAAAGGTCCTTTATAGCCCATAGGCCCTGAGTAAGTGAAAGTAAGTTCCTGGTAAATTATTAATCATGTCTGATCTTCGCAGCTAAAGACAATCATGGCCTTATCACCTCTGACCCGCAGTTTCAGGGAGTTGTTAATTACAACACAATCTGAATGAAGGCCTTCGAAATCTGGAATACGAAGTAGGAGCTATTCTTAAATGTTTCTATTTTGAGGGCGCCAGGTCGGTGTCTTTCCCATTCTTGTTTTGTATTTCACCGAGAAGGCTTTTATGGTGTGGCCAACCTATCACAAAACGGATTTGGGGGAAACCATCTCCTCTTTGTTGTGAAGCACTTTTGCTTTGCTTTCTTTTTCTCTACCCTAACGATGTACAAGGAACCTGAACTGCCTGAGCTCAACAGCGGATCTCGTGTTCTTTGTTTTCTCCCTGACTGGGAAATGCAGTCCGCAGCTGACGTTGGGGTAACCTGGAGTACAAGGCACCGTTAGCGCCTGCAGCTGGTTCCCTGCAGTTTATAAACAATGGTTGTTGTCCCGTTAGGTCCGGTTTCCGGCCTGGTTTCCAGGTACAGTGACACGAGACAGTAAAAACCAGTGCAGGCATTCCGCAAAGCTACCAGCAACAAAGGTCAGGTCAGACCTTGCAGAAAAATTAAAATATAAAGAAACAACCCGATAAACGTTACAAGGTAGCATTACTTTTATTATACCCTGTTGTCCTGCCTGGTCAATATGTACGGGCATAGGGGGATGGGCAAACACAGCTGATGTCTTAATAACAAAGTATATTCAGTTATTTCGGCTCGCTCTCTCTCTTACTGGCGCGATAATACATGAGGAAGGTAATGTGTGCAAGCCTAACTATGTTTTAAAAAGCATGGTTGCTGAGCTCTTCAATCTTAATAAGAGGCTCCACTTGCTCCTAGCAGTATCAGCAAGGGACTGGAGACCAGCAGGTTACACAGATATTTGGGAGAGCCTCATTTCATTCCTGCCAAGCAATCCTTTCACTAGCGTCAGTTTGACTTTTTAATATATTCCCAGACTTTGATAAACTCTTCCAGACATCCCTATGGAGATCAGAAAGAGGACTAGCTGCCCTTTTTTGGCAGTGTGAGGATGTGTGTGACTAGAAATGGGGACGGGGGTGGGGGAAGGGAGACGGGAGGTAGGAGTCCCTTATTTTGATAGCATCCCTTCGGACTAGAAATGCAAACACTGATGAAAGCGTTATCTGATGGAAGATCAGAATGCAGTCTGCAAGTCGAACCCCCGTGCAGATCACAGGAGTTTATTAAATATATAATGGGCTCTGTAAATGTTTTCTCAGGGTAAAAGGAAATGCACAGAACTTATCCCGGAGTCCTGTATTTTACATAGTGACAATGCATGAATCTCCTTGTAATTAATATACAACACCTGATTTCACTTTTCACCAAGCACAGTTATATAGGTAGGTAGGACGATTTAAAGAAAATAACATCTGAATTTAAATCCTTTATATTTTAAACAATGACTAGATATTATTAACACATTATTAAAACTCCATTTGGAGGAACTTAATGAGACCTCACGTACTATCAATGGTAGAGAATTTCACAGAAGTGAAGTGATCATTAAAGCCATGTCTATCGTTTCCAGACAACGCAAATGAGGCTTTTGCCTAATTGAATTCAATTTCTCCTGGCGTTTAGAGGCAAAACTATTTATTGTCCAATATGTGAGAGCGATCAGAACCATACCAATTGTGCAGGAAAACCCTACTCTGTTAGGTTAAAAAACCCTGTGTTTCACAGAAGTAGGTTTCCCATCATACACAAATCAGTAAGAGACTAGTGGCCACACTCCTTCATAATAAGCTTTTGAAAACTAATGGGCATGCAAGAAAAATGAAGGTTTCCCCTTCCGCCCCACCACCAAGTTACCATTCGTCTGTTAATCATCTGATTTCGAGAAACCTATTCACATAGAGAATCAAGTAACGACGACAAAAGTGCAGCCTCAAGGAAACTAAGAAAGGGAATCAAAAACTTAAGAGCGTAGGCAGTCATAAAATACATTTTCCAGTGCAGATTTATTATGGTCTCTATCTGTTTTGCTGAGTATGAGTCAATGGGGGTGGGGGGGGTCTGCTCAATTTGACAGTTAACCAGCATTAGAATTTATAGAAAGAATCAAAGTTGTAGGGGTAGGCTTTGAAAACGCTTACAAATTGGAGCCAAAGTTATTTCGGAAATGTTGCATTAAAGTATGTAGGAGTCTTTTTGCCTTTTAAAATATAAACATATATTCTGCTTTCCAGAGGTGCTAAGCACCCACAACTCCCAGTCAAGTGAATCAGAGTTATGGATGCTCAGCGCTTCTGAAAATCGAGTCAATAGCGTCTCTTCCTATATGTATATAGTCTTTGAAAAAACAAAACAAAAATACCCTCCAAACTCAGTCCTTCCGTGAAAAATTGTACTGCCGGGGTGTTCCTCAAAGAATTGGTTGTTATAATGCTTAAGTGATGGTTGTGGTGTTAAAACAACCCCGGATTTCAGAATTAGACATTATTAATTTGCCTGTTCTCTTTTCACAGAAGATTGAATTTATTTATTCAAAATCAGTTTTCTTTTTAAACCTGGTTAAGCATCCTTTGTTTTTCTTTAGGTAACGTAAACATCAAGTATATTTTCTTTCCTCAGTCCTTCAAAAAGCTATTTTCTATAATTCAGGTTTCCCCTTTGCTCATAATATTTCCTTTAAAACATAAAGAAGACAGTTATTTACTGTCTAACTAAATAGACACCTCTAGTTAAAGTTGTAAACTCTATTATGCTGTTGTTCTCGCTTTGTTTTTCATAATTTAAAAAATATGAACAAATCAATTATTTTAGTCATATGGCTTGATCATATCAACCATCTTATAAGCTAATTGTAGTTTAAACACCGGCAACTTATTAGTGAAGGTGTTTAGGAAAGCTCTCTCCACTCCTGTCTTGTTTAAAAGATGATTGAAATGACAGTGAATACTCAAATACTCATTTATTTTCATATTTCACTTTCTGGGTACCCAAAGAGTCCAAAACAGCCTTAGCAAACCTCTAGCTTGATTTACACTAGTGGAATGCAGGATATGAGACCATCAGACTTTCATTTCAATCTATCCCAGTTTGTAATTATTTGCTTAAAAGAAGCCAGTCTTCAGTAATTAGCAGGTAAGTAGTACATTTTTCAGTTATTTTAGAGGTGTGTATTAGTAATAGTGTACAAGTGGTTCCGTTCTGGCATTTACATACTGCAACTATAAAACTTCACCCTTCAGTGATCCTAATACTTTGTCCATTAAATGTACTTACTCATTTAAATGGGAGTGTATTTAACTGCTAAACAGATGGTCTACACTGTGCACAATTATAAAGCAAAAGTTTGTGTATACTACCATATTTTAGGCTCCAGATTTCCTGCTTCCCTATGCACTTTTCAAAGCAGTTTATTTTTCCATACAAAATATTAATACAGGTGGAAAAGCCTGCCTGGAATTCAGATAGCATCTTTTTTTGCTATCAGAGCTCTTGTGAACACTATTGCAGGAAAGTTCCTTTATTCTCTGACAGTGGCAGCTTTCAAGGATTTTAATTAGTGCTGTACTTTTGATTTTTAAAGCACTTTAACAGCATATTTGAAATAGTCTGTGGGATGGTGGATTATAAATACATGATAGACATTTGGGATCCCTGGTTACTTTATTGACTATATATTGAGAAAAGACTCTTGGCCCCAAATTAGCACTACTGAAGCGCTAGTCAGGCCAGTGAATAGATCTGCTTTCTTTAGAGCTGCAGTATATTTCCATATATATTACATCCTTCCCCACCACACACCTATGCACCTGCCCGTCCACACACATAAAGTAACTAAATTAAAAAAATGAAAGTTGCAAAGTTAACCACTCAAAATTTAGGAAATTGCAGAATTAAGGTGGTTTGTGCAACCTTAATTCATCCCCTTGTATGTATGCATTATAAAACAGTCCTTAATTACATTATCACATGCTATTTTTTCCACAGGACCCTGCCTCATTCAGTGCACAGAATGGATGGCACTCAAAGCTCAAGGAACAGCTATTTAATACTTTCTTCTAGCCTAATTGTTCCATGTGTGGCCCTAAGCCTTATTTATACACACTATTCAAACCCTGCTCTGAATACAGAATTATTAATCTCCTCATAGGATTGTTTATGGTGCTCATAAGTATAGTATCTGAATGTTTCACAAACATAAATGAATTTATGTTCACAATGTCCCTTTCAGATGAGGGGATACTATTATCCTAGTTTTACAGCTGGAGAACTGAAGCACAAAGAGATTAAGGCAGGGGTAAGCAACCTATGGCACAGGTGCTGAAGGCGGCACGCGAACTGATTTTCAGTGGCACTCACAGTGCCTGGGTCCTGGCCACTGGTCCGGGGGGGCTCTGCATTTTATTTAATTTTAAATGAAGCTTCTTAAACATTTTAAAAACCTTATTTACTTTGCATACGACAATAGTTTAAAGTTATATATTATAGACGTATAGAAAGAGACCTTCTAAAAACATTAAAATGTATTACTGGCACGCGAGACCTTAAATTAGAGTGAATGAATGAAGACTCGGCATACCACTTCTGAAAGGTTGCTGACCCCTGGATTAAGGTGTATCCTGTTCACTGAATGAGGGAGAGGTCCCGTGGAAAAAAATGGTATGTGATCATGTAATTAATGACTGTATAATAATACAAATGCTCAAGGGGGCTGAATTAATGTTGCACAGGTAACTTTAATTCTGGCATTTTCTAACTTTTGAGTACTTGACTTTTCAACCTTAACATTCTTTTAACATAGGAAATTACTACACAAAAATCTAAGTTCTTTAAAAGAATAAACTGAAAAAATTCCATCATGTGGATTGATACCCACTCCTAAATTGGTCATCAACAGAATTGGAACCTTTAGATTCACCACAGAGACCTCTGCCACTTGAGCTAACAAAGTAACTGACAGCGATGACAGGCTGTCATCCTCCCTGTGGACCAGCAACTATAAGGGAATGACACATGAATATTTTTTCATTGGGTTTCAGATATTTGATTACACCAGGCTTAGAAGTCCTGGGCTCAGTTCCAGGATCTAGAGGGTAATGTGCTCTAAAGGACAAAATCCCTTCTGTCCCTGTTCTCCCAATTATGCTTGTGTCTCTTCCAGCCTGTCCTTTTGCCACTCCTGTCTCTTCCTAAGCCCTAGATCCTCATCACACTCCCAGTAACCACCCCACGGGGTTCCTCATTCTGGTTCAAGTTCCCTTGACTAGCTAGTCCTAGTCATACTCTCCAGGTTCCTTGTTCAAGTCCCCGTCTCCCTGTCCCAGCTCCGCTCCATATCATGCTCCTCATCAGAGTCTCCTTCCAGGCCCTTTGCCAGTCAATCCTAGTCTCTCGCTCATCCCCTTGGGCTCCTTGTCAAGCCAGTACCAGTCTCTCTCCTCCCACTCCCCCATTGTGTCCCCAACCTCAAGACATTAAAAAAAATGCAGGTGTAGGTCCTTCAATTGTTCCACAGTGGGAAAGCATAATTACTGCGGGTTTGATCTGAAATACAGTGTAGTCAATGGGCTTTGGATCAGGCCTTATGTCAGTAGCATTTGCCATTTGACTCAAGACTATTTCAATTTCTTTTGTTTTGCTTGAGTGGTGTACTCTCAGTGTATCGCTTTATTATTTCTTTGTATGATGGTAGTGCCTAGAGGTCCTAACCAAGTCAGGGCCCTTCTTTGCAAGGCGTTGTACAAATATATAGTAAAAAACAATCCCTGCCCCAATGAACTCACAGCTTTTGTTCAAGACAAGATGTAACAGGTGGATGAAGCCAACAAATGGGGGAAAGAAGTGGAATGGGGGAACAGTAATACATGCTTTTTTTTTCATATACTAGATGGATACAGAATTTGTGGATATAGTGTGTTTCTGTTCTGTTAATGCAGTCAAATAAGCAGATCAGTGGCCATAGTCTCAGCTTGCCATCTGTCAAGCTATTATCATGGGGGTCTGTGCTACTGGCATGCTGGTAGAAGTGAGTCTTAAGGATGGATTTGAGACAGGATATCATAGTCGCTTTAAAGGTCTGACACTAATTGCTGGGAGTTAAAAAGTGAATAATTGGCAAAGGAGGCACGTTTTCATGATATAAGGGCAGCCCAGCCTATGTGAGATGCTGTTCTGCTTGTTTTGGCAGACCTTTATGTGGATCTGGCTATGGGCTGGTTTTCTATATCAACACTCTGCCAAATATGATGTATGATCATATGATGCTTGTGTCTATCAATGGGCTTCTACTTACGTTTACTTGGGGAGGGGCAAAGGTGGGGGGTTGTTTTTATGTTCCTTGAGCGTCACCTTGCTGCCCAATCCAGAATGAGTTTTCTAGTCATTTTTTTCTTGGACTTGATATAGACCCTCATAGTGATTGTGATTATCATTATGTGAGAAATAAACAGTGTTCAGCTGGAAGTATAAAGCCCCAACACCATATTCATCATATGTATGAGCAGGAAATACAGTCAAATTACTGACTGACATTTGTAGAGTACCCTTCATGCACAGATCCTCCACAGCATTTTGTACACTGATTAACACACAAATCACTTCAGTTTTGGTATTTTCCAAATTCCAAATTTTGCTTGTCTTAAATTCTCCCTGCAGCTGCCTGCAGGTGGAAGGCAGTAGCCATCTGATCGTGCCCAGTGACATTACAAAATTATCCCAAACAAAAAGCAAAGATATTTTGTTCTCAGTGAAATTGATGAGAGAATTTGAGGTTTGGGGGAACTGGGATTTGGAAAGAACCAGCTCTGACACCCCAGCTTCTGGGAGTGATGAGAAGTGCCATTGATAAAATTGTATTACTTTAATGGTTGTCATGAGATTCACAAGAAACGTTAAATGAACTGTTTGCCATTTACAAAAAAATGAATGAAACATAAAATTCAAAAATGTCACAATTTTTTCCACATATTGTACATGAATGTAGAAACACCCAAGAGATGTGGATATTATTGTTCAACCAATTTTGTTGAGGTAAAAATGAAAGTGAAGAGGGCAGGTAGAATGGGGTCTTACCTAGAGCAAGCTGACCTGTTTTAGAAATCATCTAAACTAAACTGTAACTATCATCATCACACAGAGTTTTCTAACAGGGCCCATCATCATAGTAGCTCTCCACAGGAAAGACTACTAAGAGTGTGTGGGTGTGAGTGGATGTGGGTGTCACGTGAATAAGACAAGGAGCAGGGACAGAAAAAGAAACAGAGGTTAAAAGGGGGCCAAAGGGATTTTGTTCGGTTACAGATAGTCCTCTGATCTCCTGAGGGCATGTCTACACTTACAAGGGATTGATGCTGCGGCAATCGATACACTGGGTGTCGATTTAGCGGGCCTAGCGAAGATCTGCTAAATCGACTGCAGATTGCTCTCCTATTGACTCCGGTACTCCCCCGGAATGAGAAGCATAAGATAAGTCAATGGGGATACGTCTACACTACCCGCCAGATCGGCGGGTAGCTATCTATCTATTGGGGATCGATTTATCGCGTGTAGTGTAGATGCGATAAATCAATCCCGGATCGCTCTCCTGTCGACTGCTGAACTCCAGCAATCCAAGAGGCTGAAGCAAAGTTGACGGGGGAGCCGCAGCCGTCGATCCAGAGCCATGAGGACGTGAAGTAAGTAATTTTAATTCTATCTAAGATACGTCAGCTTCAGCTACGCTATTCTCATAGCTGAAGTTGCGTATCTTAGATCGATCCCTCCCTAGTGTAGACTGGGCCTGGGAGAGTGTCTCCCATCAACCTAGTGCATTGTAGACACAGCAGTAAGTCGACCTAAGCAACGTCGAATCCAGCTATGTTATTCACGTAGCTGGAGTTGCTTAACTTAGGTCTACTTACCCCTGTAGTGTAAACAAGGTGTTTTTTTTCTCTCTTGCCCCTGCTGCTCTCAATGGTCTGCTCTTCAGGGAAGGGTCCTTGCTTTAGCTGCACTATGGGAAGATGGGAAAAATGAAAGAAAGGGTCCCTGAGTCATGCCTGACCCACATACAAAGCACCCCTAGAGAAAACAATAAGATTTCAACAAGCTCAAAGTGAATAGAAGTTCTTTACACCTTTTCCAGACATGCACTGAATCATTCCTAGTGCCTTATAAAGCATTATTTGGTTGACAGTGTCTATTAAAATATCTGTTTATGAAATGCAACGTTGCCCCACAAAATGTACCATTTTGTGCTATGAAAAATGGCCCTTTTTTCTGTGAAAAAATAAAATAAATAAAATCCAGCCTTAGCAGTGGGATCTTTAATGTCAATAAATGGGCAGGATGTCAGTTTTATGCCACATCTGAAAGACAGATATATATTTTCCACCATTTCTCATATCCTATTTATGATTGTTGCAATCACAAATAATGTAGCTGAGATCTAGTATATACTTGGCCTATATGTATGGCAACATCTTGCTGCGGTGGTTAGAGCATTTTGTCACAGCTATTTATCTATCTTGGGTTTTCACCTAATGTTTAAGTCCCTCCATTCTTCAGGGGCAGAAGAGCATAACTTTGTGTATAGTATCTTTTTATAAGTGTATTGATGCTATGGGAAGGTCCTATAGAAAAGATATGCTTTACATTTTGGTCTGAAAGTTGGGGTCACTATACAGCCTGGACTTTCTAAGTGATAGTATTCCCCAAGGGTTTCCATCTGCTACCTGTCTGGTCCCTGCCTGTGGAGTCTTGGCAAATAATAAACAGCTCTTTATTGAAGAAACAAGGTTATAGAACACCAGAGCTCTGCTGATCAGACAGAGTCATGGTGGTATACCTGTCCACTGGATAATTCCAACAAGATACCAAAAGCACACAACTTATATTTACTAACTATCTGACAATCAACCAGTCAACAAAGGTTCATGCACCTATCATATGAACAATCATTATTATCGTTGGTTAACAGGTGCCTTTCATACGATTCATGACTACAGGTGGTGTTCCGAGTTCCATGTAATTGCAGCCTTGCTGCGCTATCCTGCATTACCACTAAATTCACAATGTGTGGTTAGTGCGTAACAGCTGCCTTACTCAGTTTACGTTGGTGGCGTGCCAAGGGTTTTGGCGCATTGCCCACTCTTTAGATAAGGAATTCTTTCTGCGCATGCATGGACCTGTTAAGGTAGCCCAGCGAACAGTTTGACTGACAGCTCTGGGCTGCGTTTACTTTACTGGCTACATCCTGTAGCTGAATTCATGTCAGAACAACCTTCATGGAACACCATCAGGTGTGGGGGTCATTCTAATTTCTTAGAAATTTGAGTTTCAAAGCCAGGGTCACACCATCAAGAATGCTGTGTTCTCATTGCTTGGTAGTTTGAACCTGAAAGTTACTTGTCTTGGGAGATCAAGGAGGGTAAGGTGGTTTCTGAGATAACCTAGTCACAATCTGTGAAATGCCTGCAGTTTAGGACCTGGATTTTGAACCCTGTTCTGAGGTCAATGGGGAAACCAGTATTTATAGATTTTGATATATTATTCTCAATATCCCAAAACTAATGTGTATCTTACCCTCTCTATGAGACATCACCAATGGAGAATAGCCTGAGTTCAACGAGGTCTTAGATCAACACATATGACATGCTTCTCAATAAAGAGCTGGATGTCAAAAGTTGAGCTTTTGCCTGTGAAATGGCTCATTTGATAAAACCAGGATATGATATGTTTTTAATTATATTGAGAAGCATGCCACGTTATAAAGTTCTGCAGTTGCTTTTCACATTTTGTATAAGCAATTTCCATTTAGTTGCATTCTTTCCTACATGTTGTTTTGAAATAGTTAACTAAATAGTTAACTAGCAACTATTGAACTGTAGTTTTTGTTACATTGTGTTCATCTTACTTATTAAAGAATATTACCCATATATATTACTTTAATTTCTGCTGAGAAAATAGCTACCTATATGGACAAATGTATTTCACTGGTTTATGAACCAAAAATCTCATACAGATTATTATTAATCTATATGAAGCCCTTGAATGTTGGATTTAACATATGGATTGCTCTCTTTGTATAGAGCTTAGACTTGATTTCCCACTTTGGCCAAAGCATGGCTTTTTGGAGGATAATTTTTTGGGAATAAGCATATCTGTCCTAGTAAGTTTTTTCAGAGGATGCATATCTGTCCTAACAGGCCTTTTGGAGTATGGAATTCATATCTAAACTAATGGGCCTTTTGCTATGCTTTTGATCTTATGCTTCTGCAAGCAGCTAAAATGCATAAGTTGTTTCACTTTTACCCTGTGTATGGGCAGATCTGAGATGAGATTTGAACTCTTATTAAATTTCAAAGATTAAAGCATTTTAGCCCTTAAGGAAGTGCCACTGATGTGATGGCTAGGCTGATTAATGAACAGGGCTTAGATATAGTAGTATAATAAAATTAACAATGAGTAAACAAGAAAAGGGGAAATATTGTAAAAGCAACTGTTAACCACAGAACTTCAAGGTATTGTAATATGCATGGAGTTCTCAAGAAGCCATGCTAACTGATATCCTTTAGACTGCATTCCTAGAGTCAAATGCATCAGCAGGAGAAAGTCATTTTAGATAGGAAGTCACCAAGTGTTTACATAATACAAATAAAACAGGATTAGCATAAGTTTGTCTGTATCCATGAACAGTTTTGGCTAGACCATAATGCTGGTAAGAAAACAAGTGTTTCTGTCTTATTGACACCAAGAATAATACAGTGGATAGTAAATATTGCGTTTTAACTTTTCTGCCTCTGAATTCTTTTTTAGAATGGCTAGCAAATTTGAAATATGTGTGTGTGAACTGAGAGATTTGTGGTAGTTGGGTGAGTGGTGGAAGCTGGGAGTCAGATTGGGTATGTTAGAACATTGATGTGGTTTAGGGCAGGGGTCCTCAACGCGGTGCCCGCGGGTGCCATGGCGCCCGAGGGGGCATCTAAATGCGCCCACATCCTGGCCGGTGGTCGAGCATCCGCTGAAATGTCGCCGAATTTCGGCGGCATTTTGGTGGCGACATCTCTCAATGACGCTGCTTGCCGCTGACAAGCGGCGTCATCGAGAGGCATCGTCACTGAATTTCGGCGGCATTTCGGCAGCAACGCCTCTTGATAACGCCACTTGCCGCCGACAAACGATGTCATTGAGAGGCATCACCGCCGAAATGCCGCAGAAATTCGGTGGCATTTCAGCGGATGCTCCACCGCCGCCACGGTCCTTCGTCTGGCACCTGCCAGACAAAAAGGTTGGGGACCACTGGTTTAGGGGGAATGCTGAATTTGGAAAGTATATAAGAAACATGAGGAAGCCCAGGTTGCTGTAGATGGGATGAGGGTAGTGGATATTTGAGGAGTAGGTAAATATCAGATAAAACACACTAAGTGGGAATTGTGTGTGGAGAAATAAAGCATAGAAAGGATGTCTGGTTGTGTCATGGCAGAGAAGGAGGCAGGTTGGGGTGAGGGTGGGGGATGTATAAATTGAATCCCCAATGTGGAGGATCCAGGAGAGCTCACCTGAGTAAACAAAAGGCTGCTGCAGGATAGCTAGGCACTTAGAAAAACTTTGTTTTCATAGTTGTTGGCAGACACATGAGTAAGGGTTTGCATGACTGGAGCTAAGAGCTGCTTTCACTGCTCTGCTGAGAGCTCCTGATAGGCAGACAGGAGATGAAGCTTCTAGAGACAACTTCTGAAAGCTGGCTAGATTGATTTCTCTCACTCCTTGGAAATCTTTTCTCAGTTTATTAAATGAAGTATTTTCTTTAGGAAATCCAGGTGGGTGTGTTATGAAATCTTTACTACAGCACGCTGCCCATTCCATTGTATGAGCCTGCATCTCCTTTGCAAAAAAAAGATGTTCTGCCAGACGTTCTGAGGGTACGTCTACACTACGGGATTATTCCGATTTTACATAAACCGGTTTAGTAAAACAGATTGTATAAAATCGAGTGCATGAGGCCACACTAAGCACATTAATTCGGTGGTGTGCGTCCACGGTCCGAGGCTAGCATCGATTTCTGGAGCGTTGCACTGTGGGTAGCTATTCCGTAGCTATCCCATAGTTCCCGCAATCTCTCCCGCCCCTTGGAATTCTGGGTTGAGGTCCCAGTGCTTGATGGGGCAAAAATCATTGTCGCGGGTGGTTCTGGGTAAATGTCGTCAGTCACTCCTTCCTCTGGGAAAGCAACGGCAGACAATCATTTTGCGCCCTTTTTCCCTGGATTGCCCTGGCAGACGCCATAGCATGGCAACCATGGAGCCTGTTTTGCCGTTTGTCACTGTCACCGTATGTGCGCTGGATGCCGCTGAGAGAGGCGATTCAGCAGCGCTACATAGCAGCATTCATTTGCCTTTGCAAGATAGCAGAGATGGTTACCAGTCATATTGCACCATCTGCCATTGTAAATTGGTGATGAGATGATGGTTATCAGTCACTCTGTACTGTCTGCTGCTATCATGGGTGCCCCTGGCTGAGATCAGCCGGGGGCGCAAAAGACAAAAATGGGAATGATTCTCTGAGTCAATCCCTCCTTTATGGTATCTAAAAATAGAATCAGTCCTGCCTAGAATATGGGGCAAGTGTACTAGAGAACCAGTGTATCAGAGAACCAGACAGCACAGCTGCTCTGTGTCAGATCCTGCAGAAATGATGAGCTGCATGCCATTCATTCATGCCTGCAACAACTCCACCTGTTGATTCCCTCCTCCCCCAGCCTTCCTGGGCTACCGTTGCAGTGTCCCCCCATTTGTGTGATGAAGTAATAAAGAATGCAGGAATAAGAAAAAGTGACTTGTTAGTGAGATAAAATGAAGGGAAGGCAGCCTCCAGCTGCTATGATAGTCCAGACAGGACATTAAGCAGTGGCGGGGAGAGGATCCCAACATCCCACTGCTATGATAGTCTAGGCAGTACAGAAACAGGATACTGCAATTGAATGCCGCAGCATCGTGTCTACCAGCAGCATTCAGTAGACATAGGGTGACATTTAAAAGAGTCAAGAGACAATTTTTGTCCCTTTTACTTCTGGGGGTGGGTTGGGGGGGGGGATAAATTGACGACCTATGCCCTGAACCACCGCGGACAATGTGTTTGTCCCTACAGGCATTTGGAGCTCAGCCAAGAATGCAAATGCTTTTCGGAGACTGCAGGAACTGTGGGATAGCTTGAGTCATCAGTCCCCCCTCCCTCCCTCCATGAGCGTCCATTTGATTCTTTGGCTTTCTGTTACGCTTGTCACGCAGCAGCGTGCTGAGTCCCTGCTATGGCGTCTGTCTGGAGATTTTTTTAAAATGTTTTGGAATTTCGTCTTCTGTAACTGAGCTCTGATAGAACAGATTTGTCTGTCCATATAGCGATCACATCCGTACGGTCCATGCTGGAGCTCTTTTTGGATTTCGGACTGTATCGTCACCCGTGCTGATCGGAGCTCCACGCTGGGCAAACAGGAAATGATATTCAAAAGTTCGCGGGGCTTTTCTTGTCTACCTGGCCACTGCATCCAAGTTCAGATTGCTGTCCAGAGCGGTCAGTGGTGCACTGTGGGATACCGCCCGGAGGCCAATACCGTCGATTTGCGGCCACACTAACCCTAATCCGATATGGTAATACCGGTATCAGTGCTACTCCTCTCGTTGGGGAGGAGTACAGAAACCGGTTTAAAGAGCCCTTTATATCGATATAAAGGGCCTCTTAGTGTGGACGGGTGTGGCGTTAAATCGGTTTAACGCTCCTAAAACCGGTTTAAACGCGTAGTGTAGACCAGGCCTCAACTTATCCAATTAATCATTCAAAATAAGTTAGAAATCTTCTCAAAATCAACACAACTGAATCAATATTTGGACAATTCATGGAAAAATAAATATTTTCTCAGTGGGATGTACCATTTTCAAGTGTTGTGGGATCTTATCACACATTTTTCAATGTAGTGGGTATTTTTCAGCTGAGTATTGATAGTTGCCGTCTTGCTGAAAAGTGAAATCATCTGTGACACTGGCAGGCCTATACAAGAGAATGTAAAACAGTCCTTAGCCACCTTTAATACAGACTTAATAGTCACAAGAAAATACATTATTTAAACCAAATTTAATATAAATGTGATATTATATTTGGTTTAAATAATAAGTCTTTTCTTTGGACATTTAAACCAAAATTAAAGCAGGTTGGAAAGTAATTTACAGTTTCTTCCACTGGGTTCTCACACTGCTGCTGTATATTTATAACTGCTCCCCTGCCTGTCTCTTTTGTGTATTATAAACTTCTCTCATTTACTATTTGGGTGATACTGAGTACCTCAGGTGAGAGGTTCTTGGAATTACCCACACAGTAAATGAAAGAACTTTATAATACCCCAAAGAGTCTTGGCAGGGGAGCCATTATAATTATATAAAGCACCGGTGTGTTTCTTGATGATGCTGTAAAATATGGTTAGCTTTGCAAAGACTGTATGCTTTGGGCCCCCAACTGGCATATAGTGGAAGCCATATTCTGGTTCTGTAAACCAGAATGTGCCAGGGAGGAATGCTTATCCAGAGATTTAAAAAATATATGTATACTAGAATATTGCATAAATTTGCAACAGAGCAGTGTATACACTACAGTGCATGAGATGATATGGCTTTTAGCAAAATAAAGTGTTGAGATGTTCTATCAATAAGGCAATCTGGTTGGTGGTAAATTCATAGTTGCTTTGTGATGTCATAAATGACATTACTTTTCAACAAGATGGCTGCTGTTACTGCTGATGCTGTTTGCAGCATTAAATTAGACATTAACTGTAATTAAAAATGTAAAAATAATACTTGTTCATTGGTGAAAAGGGTTTTGTGAACTGAAGGGGCAAATGTTGCACTCATTGAATGTCCAGCTCCCATTCGGACTGCAGGCTTTTGGATGTAGCAAAATGGTTCAGTTTATATAACCTGTAGCAGTCCTGACTCATAACTTCCTTGCCTTTATGAGATGATGGCTCAGTATTATTATTTTAATTAATATATTTTTAGATGTTTCTTGGTGTACCTAGCTATATAGAATCCCTTTTAGTAATGAAATTCTTTTGTATTACTCTTGATATTTTAAGCAAACAGCCATATACAGTGGTATTTTGCCCTCAATTTGACAGTGTCATTGGTGATCTACCTAAACTTTTATTGGTTTGTCATTCACCAGAGAGGGCCTTCTTAAGCTATCACTGTACAAACCACCGTATCCAACCATTTTTCATGAAGATGTGCTGATAACGCTTAGTCATTATTTGACATTGTAACAGGACAATTCTACAGACTTGCACTGGCATCATTATGCCATTGTCCTGACAATAGATAACTTTGTATCCATAGACTTTTGTCATTAAAAGTGTAAAATTGGGTCCGAATAACCTTCTTTTTCTGACTAAGAAAATTTCAGCAGAGTTTGCATTTAGCAGACAATTCTTTGCCATGTTTCAGCTTTGCACAGAAGGTAGATACATGGGGAAACACTGGAGTTTCAATTATTAGAATATATTCACTTTGCTGCACTTGTACAGCAGTTCTCAACCTTTAGCATATCAGGAAACCCTGGGGATAGGGTGAACAGATAGCAAGGGTGAAAAATTTGGAGGGGGGGGGGGATTGTGGGGTAATAGGCACCTATATAAGAAAAAGCTATGTAGACTTGCAGACTCACCCCTGTGGGGCCTCCTGCTGGTCCCTTCTGGGAATTAGCTCTTTTTCCAGCCAGGAGTGCCCTCTGCAGGCCAGTGATCCACCTGTCCTCTTGGCCTCCATGTCCCTCCCTGGACCCCAGTGCCCTTTTAACTGGGGTGCTGCCCACCAATCTGGGTATCCCCTCCCTGGGGAATCCCCAACCTACTATCCCCACTTTGCCTTAGTTTTGGCTACTGCCCAGTCTCCATCTAGCTCCCGTTCACTGGAGCAGACTGCAGTATCAGCCACTCATCATAGGCAAAGGGGTTTGGACCTGCTGCCTTTGCCTACCCGTTGGGCTGCCCCCTGCAGCCCCCAGTACCTCTTGGCCTTATGGTAGGCTGCAGCCTGGGGTTTTCCAATGCCCCCTGCAGCCCCCAGCTCCTCTGCCTTTCCCCAGCCCTGCTCCACTCAGGTACCCTGTGTCTAGTTCCCTACAGCCAGGCCCTTCTCCCTCTACAGGAAAAGGGAGAATCCTTGGGCTTCTGGCTAACAGCCTCTTATAGGGACCAGCTGGGCCTGATTGGGGCTTGGCTACAGCTGAGCCTACTTTCTCCCAATCAGCCCAGGCTTTCCTTCCCAGCCTTAGCCCTCTCTGAGGGCTGTTCCAAGCCCCAAAGGGCAGGAGCAGGGGACCACCCTGCTATAGGCTGCAAATATTGGGCTGTCCCCATAAAATCAGGACATCTGGTCACCCTACCTGGGGACCCTCTACCATTTAGCAATGGCAGTGTTGTTGAGACCTCTTGATGTCAGTTCATGACCCCCAAATTGGGACCTTATTCACCAGCACTGATGATAAAAGTCTACAGGGCCCAATCATATGGGCTTCTGAGCATCTCAGCTTTCATTGACCTCACTCCTTTCCTCAATGGGAGTGGAAGGTGCTTATCACTTTGCAATAGACTAGCTCACAAGTTTGGGCCTATAGGATGGTGGAATGGTTGAGCAGAACAAAAAAAACCCACAATTGCAGTCAGCAAGGTCTTCTCCTTGCTGCCCCCAGTGTTCAGATTACTGAAGGTTGTCAGATTCATCATGGGGGCAGGAGAGGATCCTTGTGGGCAGGAGCACTGCCAGCCCTCACAGGGCCCTGCAGCAACCCATGGTCAACCTCAAGGTGATCAGGGAATCATGGAAGCAGTGGGTCTGCTGACAGGCTACAGCATCCTGCTTCCTGGTTCCCTTACCCTCCCTCAAAATGATCCTCACAGCCCAGAGGGTGAGGTGGAAGTCCTTCCAGGGCTGGCGAGTGAGCTGCACCTTGCCCTTGGAGCTACAAGCCTCTACCAGGAAATGGTGCAGCTCATCCTGCAGCACATGCTGGGCCAGGTTCATAGATTCTCGGTTGTCCCCCAGCTGCGCCCTTGGAACGGCCTTGTGACCTAAAGAGACTGGCAAACTTGGGGCAGACCCCCGGCATGGCACCAGTTCTTCAAGTGCTGCACAGCCTACCTCAGTCCCCAGTATGAGGAGCAGCAGAGGAGCGGGGGCTGGGAGCGGGAAATACAAACGCTGCCTCCTGGGGGCTGTCAGGAGAGAAGGGAAACAAGACAATCCCGGAGGTGGCAGTGACATGGGAAGCAGGGGGAGAAGCGAAGAGGTGGGGGTGGGAGTAGTGGCAGGGGGGACAGGATCAGGACAGGGGGCAGGATGGGGACCAGGGATGGGAGCAGGACCGGGATCAGGGGCCCCCAACAACTAGGCCAGTGGTATAACACCACTTGACCGGGCATGGGGGCAAAGGGGGCGCATGTGGGAAGGAGGCCATCTACAATGCCAGGCCTGGGTGCGACGCTGGGCGTGACACCCACAACCATGGCAGCAGGCAGGGGATTGCTTAGGTCCAGGCCCCCAGATTGTAAAGAGGGCAGCTGCACCACCTCAGAGAGGGACACACCCAAAGGCTTGGGGCCTAGCTGTTTGGCACTGGCCATTGTCATAATGGATCTGGCAGCCTCTAACAGAGTGCCTTCTATGGCCAGGCAGGTGGGTGAGGCTGGGGTGCCCCAAAAGTGAAAGTGCAGATCGCAGCCTGGGGAAAGGGGGAGAGAGGAAGAGAGGGTGGTGCGACAAAGCCATCACCCAGACTGTTGTCCCCCAGAAAGACAGGGGTCAGACCCAGGGCCTCGATCTCCTAGAAGATGGAGTGCAGGTCTCCACCCACACCACAGGTCCTCCCAGTCAGCAACTGGGGCAATTTCTAGCGTGGTGCCAATGGAGGGCATGAAAGACAGAAGGGGGGTGGTGGAGGGAGCTCCCTCCAAGGCCTCCTTAGGAAAGGACTCTGGGAGGAGGTGACACCTTCCTCCATCTGCTGCCAAATGTCTCCTTGGTTGGTTCCCCCACTGGCCTTTTTGGGAGGGGAGGGACGGCAGCGGAGGGCTTGGCAGCAGCAGCCCCCTCATGGTGTTACAGGGGCCTCCTCCCGCTCCACACCAAGGTGGAGGTGCTGAGTTCACACTTTCCACTTGCTGTGCTTCCCCTGAAAAAGCACTCAGCCCTCCAAGGTGGTAGTGACAGTGGAGGGCTAGCCTATGTGGGTAGGTCCAAGGGGCGAGGGTGATGGCATCGGGGAGGCAGGGGTGGAGTGACAGAGGGAAGGCTGCCCCCACCTCATGGAGCACATGCAGGGTGGGTCAGAAGGGTGGAGAGCCCCATGCGCCGACCGAGTGCTCGGAGATCCATCCAGTGCCTGTTGTCATAGTCCAGGAGGTCTCAGATTCTGTTGGTTTCTGCCAGGACCAGCCTCTGGCGCACCGAGGGGGACTCCACCACCTGCACACCCGTGTAGCAGGAGGCTCCGCAAGGAGGTCTGCCCTCTTGGTGGACATAATGGACCTGGTTGCCGAGAACAGCTTCCAGGTCTGGAGGAGGTTGTGGTAGAAGACCGGCAGCTCAGGGAGGTCTCGCGGAAGACCCCTTGGGTGGAGAAAAAAGAGCTGCCAGTCATATCAGAGCCCTCAGAGGTGGCAGAGAAAGGCGTGCACCAACGTGCTCCACACTGGACTATCTGCACCATAAAGGAGTCTCTGTAGGGCCTGGAGGCAGAAGACATGGACCTGGCTGCAGAGGCAGACCAGGCCCTGTCCCCTCCAGGGAAAGACTCAGGACCCCTGCAGAGACCCAGTGCAGTCCTGGTCAGAAGAACTCCAGAGCTATCCTCTAGAGCCAGGTCAGGATCCCCTGGGCCGGGCTCAAGGTATTGAGCCAGTGCCAGAGCATGGACAGGACCAGTTGGTTCAGTACCAGTGCCCTAGTGCCCAGGAGGAGTCCTGTCCATCTCCGCAGCCTCTCACCCACCCTGGCCTCCAAATCCTGCCAGTTCTGCGGCAGAGAAGGATGCGTGATGGAAAGGTAAACACCAAGATAGAGCAGTGGACCCATGCTCCACCGAATGGCTTGAAGCACGGGTGAGAGGGAGCTTGTCTGCCACCCTGCCTCAACCATCAGGCCAGAGCTCTTGACCCAGTTGACCCGAGTGGAGGAGGCCGCTGACTAGATCACCTGGCAGGCCTCCACCCGCACCAGGTCGCCCAGGTCCTGGACCATGAGGAGCACGTCGTCGGCGTAAGCTGACAGGACCAGCTGCATCTCTGGCTCATGGAACACCAACCCCTTCAACCTCCGATGGAGGAGACAGAGGAAGGGCTCGATCGCCAGAGTATATAGCTGGCCTGACAGCAGACACTCCTGATGAATCCCCTGCCCGAAGCTGACCGCCTCTGTCAGGGTCCAGTTGAGCCTGACCAAACACTCCGCGGAGGTGTACAGCACCTAGAGAAAACCCATAAATTGGGGCCTGAAGCCAAATGCCCACAGAGTGCCAGGAGATACCCTTGGTCCTTCCTGTTGAATGCCTTCTCCTGATCCAGGGACAGGAGAGCGAACAACAGACTATCCCTATACCTGAGCTCCAGGAGGTCCCGGACCAAAAACAAGTTATCAAAGATGGTGTGGCCCGGGATGGTGTAGGTCTGGTCAGGCTGGACCATGTCTCAGGGGTCTCTGGTGTCCCTCCATGCCAGGCCAGGGGGTTCTGATAAAACACCCTGAGCAACAGAAGCTGGGCCAGTACTCTGCTCACTGCAACTCCAATTAGTTGCCCCGCTGCACACATGACTGTGGGAACTGCTTTCAACTGATAGATTGGGGTGGGCGGGAGAGAGTTAAAAGGCTAATTAATTCACTAGCCCAGATGGTACAAAAGACACAGGAAGGAAGAATGAAGTAGAGGAACAAAGTGAGTGAGTGTGGGTGGGTAGTGGAGTGAGAGCCAAAACCATGAGGGACCATGTGATGGGTGTATTCCCCACACTGGCTCCTGAGATGGTAAATTAGGCCAGGTGAGCCTAATTGACCAATTAAGCAGCCAGTAGGAGAGAGATATAGGCTACAAGAAGGCCACTAATTAGAGTCAGGCACAGCTGGGCAGGAATAGGAAGGACCTGTAAAAAGCCCAGGAGCTGCAGCAGCAAGGAGGGCTGTAGTTATTCTCTGAAAGGAGGGAGTTGAGAGGCTGGGATCTAGTGATCTAGGTAGAAGCCCAGGGAAACAGCAGCAAGGACTAAGACCGTACAGGCCTGGGCTGCACATTATAGGGTCCCTAGGCTGGAACACAGTGTAGAGGATGGGGTGGGTTCCACTATGGCTAGTGGCACAGGGTATTGGAGATATCAGCTAGACAGTTGATCAGGAAGGACTGTGATTTCCCTGGAAGGGAATGAACTTAGTGACCTGGCTGGAAGGCCAAGCCAGAAACTGCAAGGTGCCACTCTGAGAAGGGGAGAGAAAGAGGGTGTAGACAGAAGATGGGTAGAGAAACCACTGAGGAGGCTGAAGCACTTGGCAGAGCTGACTGTCAGGATAGCTAGGAGGAGGTGCTGTGGGTGGTGAGGGAACCCATCACAAATCTCTCCTTCCTTGCCTCAGGAGCTGAGGGCTTTGTATTACTGTTGGAATGAGGCTATGTAGTCTATAAGAGTAATGGAAAAGAACACCTATACCCCATTCAAGGACTTGAGTGGTGCTTGTGCAAGCCTTCTAGACTCATATTGACTTAACTGGGCTTTGGATGAGGCCCTATAGAGAGAAGTGAAAAGTGCATCACTATTCACTTCTGCTAATACAGCACTGGTTGTGCTCTCAGAGGGTGCCGTGCATTTCATTCACTTGCTCAAGAGAATGTTCCCTATTCAAGGAGGTGGTGGGAGGTGAACAAAAGGTGAGAGTTAAATAAAATTAACCATATGCACACTCTCAACAATAGACTTGATTGTCCTGAATAAAGTTCTTGTTTTCTAGGCACTTAAGGAAAACAATTTGTTTTAGGAAAAATTCAAATTCTTAAAACCTCTTGGAAATGTGTCTTGAGAAACTTTGAACAATATTTTCTTTTTCTCCAGGGATGATTCAGGTGAATAACATATTTTTGTCTCCTGATTTTTTTTTTGTTACTAGGAATCTTTTTCTGAAAATAGGATTTTGGGGGCTAGATCCACAGTGGGATTTAGGCAGCTGTTGTAGGGTGGACTTGCTCCTACCTACTTTATATCCTCATGCAGGGCTTGGAAATGGTCTGGTAAAACACCTCATGCACTTTATAGTATTCTTGTTCCACTACCTTTACAGACTATAGCACCTCATCCCAACAGTAGCATGGAGCCCTTCTGAAAAGGGGTAAGTTTTACCTCAAGAGAGAAGCATTCTGACTCTACAGCACCTGCTTTTCACATGTTAAGGAATAAAGACCACATTTGTGGTCACATAATGGGGAAAGATATGGTATACATGGGATGTGTCCAATTAGATGGACTGAAATAATTTTCCAGTACAATTGGCTTTTTGTCTCCGGGGGGGGGGAACACAGGCATTTTATTGAAGGAAGCAGGCACTGGTCTTTTATCCTTTACAGTCTGGTATTTACAAGTGAAGCTGTTGGCTGTCTAATTGCAATTTACAAAAACAACATACAATCTCATTTAATCTCTCTGAGTAGTTGCCATATTTAGTTTCCTAAGGGATAGTCTGTTTACCTGAACTGAATTCTAACTCAGGGTGGAAAAAACAAACAAACCCGTGACCTGTATTCAAAAATATTCCAAACACAGTGTAAACTAACTACTGTTCACTTGTGTGAATATTTAGCCCATGGTAAATGTGTATAAAAGGTGAACCAAGTCAGGGCCAGCGTCAGTGACATTTGAAATCAGCAATTATTTTATATCTAGAATGGCCTCGCTGTTACTTTAAGCTTTAGGGACAAATTCTAACCTCCCTTCCATCCTTTACAGTCCCACTGAAGTGGTGGCATGTAAGTGAAAGGGCTGTGAGTTGGGATAGAGATTTTGGTCCTTTGTTTTTAACCACATAGAGGTAAAATGTTCAATGTGACACGTTGCACTGTCAAGGCAGCAAAATTTACAGTGCAATTTGCATTGTAAGTTATTGTTGCCCTAAGCAGCAGTAACTCTCTCTCTGTAGCTTTAACAGACCTGGGAGATGGTAGGGCAGCGAACCAATAGCAAAGCAGGACCAGGCATTATAATGATCGTGCTGCCTGGTAGCATATATGATTGTGGATGGGCTGAGAGTCACAGGACGGGGTTATTATATTTAGTAGTATTTCATGCTTTTGCAAGGTGGCTATTTTTGGATGCATATCCTTAATCTTCAAAACCACTGGTTCTTGGCTACTTCTCAATACTCTGCTATTTCTAAGCCCACCATCTTAAAAAAACTCTTTAAAATATCTAAATTAATCTTGTACCTCCTAATGACAGCAAGATGCTGCTTGGCCAAATTCAGGGAAAGGGAGATTTCCCCATGCCATATGATGGGTTACATGAATTCAAGATTCACTTGCTATTTTGGAAAAGCTTATGGATGACTAAAAATAGGCTCTAGTGAGTATACATGTTTTGGCTCCCCTGTTTACAATATAAACAAGGCAACCCTACAAAAACAACTGGCACCAGACAAAGATAGCCGCTTTTTAAAATTATATTTCAGGTTCATTCTTCTACTGAAAGAGCATGGTGTGGGCTCTGTGTATTTGGCAACTGCAGCCACAGAATCCACCCAGTACCCTTTCCTCCCACAGAACTGTGCTCAAGAATCTATAGTCTTGATGTTTAAAATATTGTGTTTCTGGTCCTCAGGACTGTAAAGATGACTTTGAAAACAAGAAGTGAATACCAGTTACAAACAGTGCATTGTTGTTTTCCAGAATCTGCAGACAGACTGGACAACAGCTGTAAGAGAAGTGAAACAGAATGAGAGGATCTATCTCAATGTGGTGTTGGCTACCTAATGACAATTTAAATATCAACACTATTGACTATTTCACTGCTGCTCATTTTAACAGTTTTATCCCACAACCCCAATCTGCCTCTGAAGATGCCAAAAGCAGCCAAAACTTCCAGCTGCCCCAAAGACAATTTCCACGGTGCAGTTGTGTAATTAATCAATCTTTTACATATTGAAAACTAAAATATGGGGTCCCTGTAAAATAAATCACATTGTAGATAAACATGACTAACATTGTAGCTACTGTACAAAGTATACTATTCATTCAGTTAATTAAAAGTCTGTTTTTAATTTAAATGAAGCTGCTACAGAGTCCAGGGATGGTGTGACTTTTTTCCCTGGTGGGACAGCTCTATATCTCACTGGAACGATGTGAGGATCTCATTCTCTAAATTGCCTTGAGCCATCCTAAGGTGCACATGTGAGGGAAACAGGTACATTAAACCAAGGGCCCAGTTCTCAAATCTGTTACATAAGTTTTTACAATGGAAATAAATAGATTTCTATTGGTGTCATGGTGCATCAGAATGGAGAATCAAGCCTTGAATATTTCTAGCTTTACCAGAGTTAAGTTATTATTAGTACTGATAACACTTTGAAGCAGTTCATTTGATCAATTTTGGGAAATATTTTCTTCAAAGCGTGTGTGTATAATATATAAAAATAAATTTACACCAGATGATCTTCTCTTAGCTCAGCTTGTACAACCAATGGTTGCCTCACTGGTGAGTGTGGAAAGCAGATGTGCATTTTTTAAAGTATTTTGCCCAGTAGGATTCATTAAGTTCTTGGTGTGCTTCCTGTCTGTCTTTCTATATAACTTTTTCACGCTTCTTAAGTGACTTCACTGCCAATTGAAAACTCCTGGATCATAATAGGGCTGTGGTTTTTTTTGTTTGTTTTTTGCCTTTCTGGATGTTTCCTCATTTTCCTGTAATCCTCATTTGATAATTTACTCATTGTTAGCCACTTAACAATAGCCAATGCACATTTGTTGCAGGCTATGGAAGCTCTTTCACTGACTGAGATCTGGTGATGGAGGGCTATGTATGCTTCAGTACATAGACACAATGGGATGGGAGAGATGCTAGAATTCTCTCTCCATTTCCTGTGGGTTTATTTGATCATTAACATCACTTTAATTCAATTTTATACGAGTCTCCTTTTATTTACTCTTTACGTAAGTCAGCATTACAACAAAGCTCCCTGTATTATTGTTTTTTAACACAGTAGCATCCTTTCAGAGTTATGTCAGCATTTTGTCAGCATTCCCTTTCATAATACTCGTACATCAGCCTAGATTCATGTGCTGTTGATCTTCTAATTTTCAGTCAACATTAATCCCCGTAGGTCCTTTTCAGCAGAAGTTTTTGGCCCAATAGCTGTGTTTAACTCACTTTCTGTTATAAAAAAAAAATTGGAACATTGAACAATTCCCTTTCAGGGTTTCTTTTAACAATGCAAAGTACTACTGAAGGCTTGGTTGGTATTTGGAGGTGAGGGAGGAAGGACAATTTAAATCTCACTTCCATCTCCCAGCTGTCTCTTTTCATGCTCCCCATTATCTCTTCTCCCCCTATCTATTTCATTTTCCCCATTTAACATAAAGGATGTACTGAACCTTAGTTTTGTTTTTCAGTTATGACATCCCACATATGTGTTTTTTAGAAGTTGGTTCACAAGTGTGAAGTCATCAAGGAAGCTCATGCCATGTATCAGCTCCTGGCTTTGGGCCCCTGCGTATCTACATGCCAAAAGCAATCAGTGGATGAAATTTGGGATTCAAATGACTACAGCTATTATCTAATTAAACTAAAATGTACGTTGGTTTCAAATACAATACATAGTACGCATCTATGTAGTCAGCAACATAGATTTTTACTATTTGATAATGCTTGGGAGGAAAATACTTTTTCCTCCTTCCATTCCCCTATTGTTAGTGTTTAAGGCAATGTTCTATACTGAAGGGCAGTAGAAAAGCACAGTGAGGGGAATCTTCACACAATATTTCCCTTGGTTTTTTTTCTCTTACAGAATATTTGGTTGAATAAAAGCATAAACAATTGTATTTGGAAATTATTCTGTATCACTTTTCCAGGAAGTGCAGAAGATCCAGTGCAACTTCATGCATTAGGCATTCACTCTGTTGACCATACTATGAATTCTACTTTATTGGCAAAGGATTCTTAATGACACAATGATTTTGACATACCCATTTCCTTTTGATTAATCCCCATAACACAGTGGTACATCCATACAGAACTGACAGTTGTTTTTATGAATAACACATAAAATAACACTTTGAGTCTCACAAGGAATGTACAAGAAGAACATGACAAAACAATGTCCTTTTTGCAAACAGGGGCCATGTTGTAAACTTTGTTTTACCAGAAATACATTATTAAATATGTCTACGAAGCCTGGCTTTGATCCTGTTCCTCTCATCCTTGGAATTGTTAGATCCTGTTCCTGTATCCATTGTACAGGACAGTTTAGTACATACTATTTATGTCAACCCACAAATTTTAAAATTAGGGTTCTTGTGATTTGATCATACTATAAGCCCTTTCCAATGTAAACCCAAGAAACTTGACAGTTTAAAGCTAAAATAAAATTAACGTAAGTTGTTGTTAAAGCTAAAACTGTTGATATTAAATCCTGAAAAGGACTTTATATCAAAATGTGTAAAAAGAGATCAAGAGTAGAACATAGCTCTTGGGAAGACAACAACAGATGGGAGATCTCTCAAAGAACGTGAAAAGATTAGAGAAGGCAGAATGTGGTCAGGTTCCAGAACAGCAAAGATTTATGGAACGATCTATTCAGAACTAGTTCCAGCCCTCTCTAAAGGCACCAGGATGAAATTGGCCTGCTGCAACTCCATTGCACTGGGTATGAATATCATCCTGGAGACATTCTTGGAAGGAACCTGTTGGTGGTTCACTCTTCCCAGCACAAAGGCAATGTTTGAAAAGAGAGAAGGCAGTTCATAGTTGTAGAAATGGGTGAAGAATTAATAATGTGTATCTTATTCCAGTAATACTACTTTTTCTGTTTATGAAATGTCTACCAACAGATTATATTTTTTTTCATTTTCTGTTTACATTCAAGTATTTTTGGCTAATAATAGCTAAGAATAATTTTGTCGTTTGCTTGTTTGCGACTATTTAATTGTCAGATTCTACATTCCAAATCTCTGATTCTATTTGAACACTTAAATAAAAGTGACCTGACTTTCAGAGGCGCTCAGCATCTGAAGCTCCATATCAGTGGTCATGATAATGAAAATAAGGCCATGTATATGCTTAAATTTAGTTCCCATGCTTTAATTTTTATTTTTTTTATTTTATTTTTTTTTGCCATAGGCCACATAGTATGTTTCTGTTCCCTGACTGAGTGTACCTGTTAGAATCATGCTTCTTGTACTATTACTGAAATTTATAAATTTTTTGAAATTCATAATCTTAAGTATTTGCACATGGAACTTGATTCTGAAATGTAGAGTAGGTCTACACTTTGAGCTGTGGGTGTAATTGTCAGCATAAAGAGACATACCAGCACTAGCTGTGGTTGAGCTAATGCTCTAAAAATAAAGCATAGTCAGAGTGCTGGGAGGGGCTAGCTGCCCAAGTAGGTACCTAGCATCTCAGATGGTATGTATTGTTATATTAACTTAGATATAATAAATGGGCCAAAGATGTTAACCCAGTCACTGTCCAACATTAAACAGTGTTAGACAAGGTCTGGGATAAGCACTGGAATAAACTGCCTAGGAAGGTTGTGGAATCTTCGTCATTGGAGATTTTTAAGAGCAGGTTAGACAAACACCTGTCAGGGATGAGAGTCCTGCCATGAGTGTGGGAGACTTCTGTAGATGACATCTCAAGATCTTTTCCAGTCCTATGATTAGGCATATGGAGACTTCAGCTTGCTTAGTACTAAGGCAAACATGCTCTTAAAAATCTTTTAAACTTTTTATTACAGAAAAAAATTAAAAATAGTGAAAGCATCTGAAACATAAGTATTAAGTAAGGCATTTTTAAAACATTTTTGTTTCCCTTTCTTTTTACCTGGACTTTTTTTTTAGAAAGAACTTCCTCCCCGCTTATTTGATAGTCCTTTCAATGGTCTCAAATGTAATAACTATCCTTTTGGGTAAAAGAGAAGAATTTAGTTGGGACGAGCTGAAGCTGCTGCCAACATCTGATCCTGTTTCATCCCACATAGCATATGGAATTCAGCTGGAGCTGGTAGAGGTGACGATGTCCTCAGGATCCCTCTCTCTGGCCTGGTCTGGTCAGAATCAGGATGACAAAGGCTCGGGATCCCAAAAGATGGTGAGAGAGCAGCCATGATGGTGAAGCTCAATTCAGTAGCCTCTCTGTCTTTTCTTCTCTTCATCTGTTCTTTCTGTATTTCCCCCACTCCCCTCCAAAGTCTCTTTCTTTAAGGACCCAAAAGGGGAGTGATGGGTAGAATAGCCCATCCCCTCATTACTTTGTCCACCAGTTAGGCCTAATATCCTACACACCTATTTTGGTTCATTAGTTTGGGGACCTACATAATCTGTTTTTTAAAAAGCATAATCTCAGCCGTCCTTAATTATATCAGTAGGCCATTTTTGTTTGGACTAATCCAGCCCCTCTGTCTTACACCTGTTTATAACATTCTTTATTGAAAAATAAATTGACCTATTTTTCATGGTAATTTCCTAAGAAGGCAAAAGTTAGACTAATTGCCACAACAGTACTGGGGGTGGGTAGCCCCTCCTGTTAGTTAGCATGGTAATGTTACCATGGCTACACTGTATTTTTAGTGCACTAGCTAGATCAGAGCTAGCCTTGATATGTCTCCTTGAACTGGGAATTATATCTCCAGCTGGAAGTGTAGCCATAGCCTTAGGCTTTCTGCAGATATTCTGCAATGTTTACTTAAAAATTCCCATTTTTATACTAGGATAGTCAAGAATGCAAACAGAAGAGGACCTGTGAATGCCATCAAAGAGAATTCATTTAAACATTAGATTACTTGAAGAATTCCCACAACATACACACCAGATACTTGCCCACCTGTAATATTTTGCTTCTCCCTTTGGAGACAGAGGGCTTGGTGTGTGTGTAAGGGATCGAGCCTTGAGCTGAGAGAGACAGCCGGATCATGTCTGTGGAAACTGGAAGCACCATAGAGCTGGATCTTCCAGATTGGGGTTTGGGAGATGGGAGCAGGAAGCAGTGTACCTTTACATGCAGAAATCAAGGCTAAGAAGGAAGGGGGAGGAAAGCAGATGCTGCCCGTGGTCTGCTATTGTCTTTTGGAATGAGATGGATCTCTTCTAACAAATTTCCCAATCCCATCAAATCATCATTGCTTTCCACTGTTGTATAGGAAGACTCTTTTTCAATGTGAGCCTGATTTTGTATTGAATTAAATTCAGAACAAGAGTATTTGATGCAACTAATAAGAAAATCATCATTCTGTTTTTGGTTTCTAAGTTTAGGATCTATAATGTGATAAAATACTGCTGCTTTTAATTTACTTGGGGGGTACTTTCTAAAAAACAATGTGAAAGGACAACTCAGAAAGCAGTTCTTTGACAAGTCATTACAATGTATTAACAGCTCTGGTGAGCATATGAAAAGGCTGTATTGTACTGTCACACAAACCAGAACCACTAATGGACCTAGTGGCTGATCTTGCTGGAGTCATGACACTAGTGAAGACAATAACACTGAAAATGATTAATGAACGATGAAAATTCATTCACTTCTCCTGCAGGGAAAATCTTGATTTGTACAAGATTACTACTACTATTCTGTTTCAAATGAATTATAAATTCATTATAGGTGTAGATTGCCCGATAGTTAATGTTGCCCAACACTTCCCATTATAAGACTCTGTTTTCAGGGGGTTGTGATATTGCCAAACTGAAACCATTAAGGGTGAAATGTCCTATGTCAGGGATCTGTCTCAAGCTGATTTTTTGAAAGTTTCAGCTTTAAAGAAAGTCATTTCCAATAATGAGGTTAGTGAAATATATTTTGCCTGTGTTAAAAATAATCTTACAACAGTTTTGCTGAGCAGCTCTTGTGCCTACATGTTCTGGAGCAACAGCTTGAAATTTGGAAGGGCAGTCACCCTAGGGTCAGACATATGATTCTTGCCATTCCTGTGAAAATCCATCCATACTTGACCAAGTTATAAATTTCTGAACAATCTCAGTTCCCACTTGTTAGAGTTTGGCAGCTAAATTCATGGAAGAATCCATCTGCACTGAGCATGCTCCATCACCTCACAACTCCTGTGTGCTCAGTGGACTCTGCATATGCCATCCCCATATAGTGACAGCATGCTTCAGACCATTCCAGGGCTGTCAGGATTTTCCATGCAGTATATTGTTTCTCCCAGCAGCTGGGGACCACTGTAGCTCCAGCCACTGGAACTGAGAACAGGGATACTGTCTTTCCTGTGCTTTCAATGTTTCTCCTGTTGGTGACCAGCAGGCTGTGAGGAGGAGAAAGAGGGAACAGACTTCTTGTTCTTGTGTCTTTCCATCACAATCATAGTTTTTCCAGTGTTGGTGTATGGTTCCTCCAGGAGTCGGCAGACCGACAGATATTCTATGATTTGTGTTTCACTGCAGTCACATCTATTTGGGTCATTGGAATAGCCCCATATCCACATATTGACTTTTGACCTGCCAACTCTTGTTTGGAGGTGATGTAAATATCTTCAACTCTACCAATCTTTCTCTGCACCTGCGGAAAGGCATTTGGCAGTATCAATGTGCATTTTGGTGTCCTCATTGCGTATTTTGAGCCATGTGCACCACATTTCCAGTCGTGCAGACATCAGAGATTTTTTTTAAGTGGTTCTGTTGCAGTTAGGAAGCTTTTTTGCGATTTCAGGCAGCTAACTGCTGCAGTGTGGCCTTGTAACTGACATCTTGTATCTTTAACCTTTCGTAAACATTCCATTTAGCTTGTGACTGCTCTCCTAATATCCAGAGGAGTTAGTCTGGCAAACACATAAAAGCTGCTCACATTTGTTGGTTTTAGAGATCCTGTGATGTAGTGGCAGCTGTCATTCAGCACAGGGTCCAGCTTCTTTGCATGAGCTAATCTTTCCCAAACCAGACATGCATATTTGGCCTCCGAAAAGCAAAGTGCAAGTGTGGTGGTCTTTTAGTATAGCTGAGTTGGTTCCCTGTTTTGAATTTGCAAGCTTCCTGAGTATATTGTTCTGTATGCAAATTTTGCGTTTTGTCTTCTCCACGTGTGCCTTGAAGGAGAGAGTGTGGTCTAGCATCCTGTTACCTCAAGGGGAATAAGGCAACACTTCAAAGGAAAACTTTAGAAATGGTAGGGGAGAAATAGGAAAGGAAAGCCCCTTTTCTCAGAAGATACAAACTCGACTCCCTCCTGTATCTATCACTAGTGGATTTAGCCTCCCTCCTTGTGTGGTGTAAATAAAATAAAGAGGAGACAAGGTGATTTGGCACAAACAAAGGTAAGTGTATTCAGGGTAAACGTACAGAAAACTGGGAGGAATAGAGGAAAATGCAAATTTAATTAATACAATGAAACAGGGACTGGCTTTGGGAGCTTAAAGCTCAGGCCCATAAACCCTTCCTTGGAAACTGGAAAACAATAAATGATGCCCCAACACAGAAACCTTTTCCTACTGTTCAGGTGCACTGGATACCACGTTCAGGTGTGATGCCCAGGACCTTCCACTCTCCAGCTGATTTAGAGCCTTTGAGGAGGAGCACTGGGGAGTCCAGACGACTGTTGGATTTCGTCGCTGGCAAGGAGGCCCTCTGGGATGATGGACACCAGGAATGCAGGATGGCAGGAATGATGGTGACAGGCCTCCTTTTCCTCAATCTCACTGCGGGACCCATAGTATTCTTCACTCTTCAGCTCTGGAGCAATGTGAAGACCCGACCGTGTACTGTCGCTGGGGTGGACAGCTCTGCGCAGGCACTGAACAAGTCCTTATATCACTTTTGTGGCGGGAAAAGGTCTGAGGAGATGGAATGTTGAGGGCTGGTTTTGGCAGGAAAAACTGGTTTTGACTGGTTTGAGCCTGTGTCTTAATGGTAAACAAGTCCATTCTCAGAGATGGAGTCCAAGGGTCAATAGTTCATATACTCCATATTGGATCTTATTTTAAAGCCAGTGATTTACTTAACATTACTTCATAAACACCTTATTAAACAACTAATTGAACATATTAAACAGTTTATACTTCTTACACCTAACAATCCAAAGTAGACAGGATTTCAGTACTGGACAAGTGATATCCCATTCCAGGTGATGCTGAGTTGTCTATTGGCCTCACAATTCCAAAGATGGAAGAAACTCAGTTGCGTTTTGGCTGGGTAGGCGCAAAATTGATTCTTGGTGTAAAAGACTGAGAGACCAGGGACCACTGATGTTAATGTAGTTTTCATCTAGAAGAGATCCTTGGCTTGGGCAGCAAAGCATATATTATTAGCATAGATAAAAATTCTTGTGCTGAGATGGGTCTAAGTAATCATTAGCGTAGATGTTGAAGATTATTGGCAACAGTACGTTCCCTTATGGTAGGCTTTTTTTCCATTGCTGTCATTGGCTCTGCTTCCTGCATAGTTCACTTTAAAAATATAAGTTCTCTAGTAGAGATTGCATCAGTCATGTAAGGTGATGATCTTTCATCATGTTGTATATTTTAGTAAGGAGCCTTCAGTGATTCGCTCTGTCATATGCTGCTAATAGGTCAACTAACATGGTGCCTGTTCTCCCACACTTTTCAGAGCCATTTTTGATGTATTGAGTGATGTTCAGCACTTGACCAGTGTATGATTTGCCTTGGCAGAATCCAGTTTGCTCTGGGATTAGGTGCTTTTCATCAAGTGGTGATAGGTGGCTTAGAATGAATTGCTCGTAAGGTTTGTAGAGGTGACATAGTAATGATTATAGGTCTAAAGTTCTTCGGCTCCATTGTGACCTTCTGTGGCGTCAGGAGTGTCGCAACATGTGCTCAGTGCCAGATCTTGGGTACTTTGTAAGTGGTTGAGCATGTGTTAAACAACTTGAGTACTTTGGTTCCAAATGTTTGATTTGTTCAGTATGAATCTAGACTGATAGCTTTGCCATTCTTGAGGGTGTTAATTCCAGAAGTTAATTTAGTCATTGGTATTGTGCCCCCAAATTATATGTCTTAGTTTTCTTGCTGCTTAAGCCTTGTCTTGGGTTGTTTGTTCAGTACCCTGCCATTTTCTAGAAGTTGGTGTGTGGCCTGGTCTGCAGTAATGTAGTGTTGCTCTGCCTTCCTTGGGTCATTGTTAAGCTTCCAGACAGTTATTCATGCTGTCATGCTGCTGTGGGTTATGTCCATTTTCTGAACGAGAATCTGCCTTGACTTCTGTTTTTTCCACCTTTACTGCAGAGACCAATTCTTTGCCAGCTGCAATGGTATACTCAGTGAATAGGTCTGCTTCAAATTTCTGTTTGTATCTTGTGTACTGATCTGATAACTTGGATATTTGCCCTGGCACATAGTTTGTTCTGCAGCCTCATGGAATATGCTTCTTCAAGACAGTGCATGCTACATTGACAAACTCGTCATAATTTTCTGTTGTTGGTTTGTTCTTTCTTAAAATGGCATTAAGGTCATTGGTGAAGTCCTTCCATTCTGCTTTCTTAAAATTAAAACGGTGCTGGAATGGTACTGAGTTCGGTGCTATGGCTGCATTGATCTGGATGGCAATGGGCCAGGGTTGTGAATGTGGAATTGGACCCAAAGTTTGTGACATGAGTCAGCTATGTTGTTGTTGACAAATGCCAGATCAGGATTGTAACCCAGTTTCTATCAGCTTCTGCTAAAAAAAACTGGGAAGGGAGGTCATGAGTTAAACTCAAGTGATGTGCATCTGACCATGAATCAGATCAGTATCTTAAGTGTCATACTAATGCCAGAAGTATGGAAGGGAATTCATTGATTCTTTCTCTCCCTATATAATTATGCACAATCGGATTTAAACAGGCCTTGTATTGTTGCAACCTTCTACTTTAAGAGGCACCCTCTTAATTCCAGCAATGCATCTCCTAATGGTCACCAATTGTTTCACTCATGTCTAAAGTTCACCATCATCTGAGAACTGTATTTGCAGTTTCAAGCTGACTAATTTTTCTGACCAATTCCAAAACCTTCAGCTGTAGATTTTCATTATAAGTTTCCATTTGGTCTGTACACGCTTCTCTTCTGACTGCTACCTTTGTCGTCTTCGTCCACTCCATGCCTTCCTGATATGGCTGAAGCAACTTATCACTTAATGTACATCAAGATCCCTCCTTACTTCAGTACATTTCTGAAGACCCACCTATTCTACAATCGCATGTTTCTGTGTTTGTTTTGTGCTGTACTTTATTGTACCCACAATGCCTTTATATTTGTAAAGTCCCCAGAGTAGGGACTTGGTATTTAGCTCACTTTACTGTACAATGTCACTTACATCAATGGCACAATATAAATAATAATAATTACCTATGATCTTTTTGAATCATCAGGGAGATGGAACAAGCTATGTAATTCTGTTTAATTAATTCCTTTTACATACAATTTTAATGCCTTGGGGAAGCTTCTGTTGGGGTTATTTAATTTAATCCCCTGGGCAATCTGACTATTTGTATAACATGAAGCTTACCCTAGCAGCCCTGGTTTTCAGAATGTTCAACTCTCTTTTTCATTGTCTCCATATCCTTCCTCTGAGCATGCCAACCTGGCCTTGTTGCAGGGCATTTTGTCTTCCACTTCTGAGATTCTCCTCTCAGTTTCTTTTGTTTTCCTGTACTACACTGGCAAATCTGCCAACTGTTGTGGAAATTGTACCACTTTTTGGATCTAGGACCTCTACAGCTGCTGCCAATGCAGGGAGAACTGTGCTTTTGAGGCCTAATCCTGAGAGATGCTGAGCTGCACCTGCAAGTTTCCATGACTTCAGTGGGAATTCCTGGGGTAAAATCATGGCCCTATTTAACTCAGTGGCAAAATTCCCATTGACTTCTGTGGGGCCAGGATTTCTCTCTTGATGTTTAGCACCAGGTTCCACTGCCACAACTAGTTTTTCACACTCTTCTCCTGTAGCGAGTCTCTTTCAGGGCATGTTTGTTTTAGAACCTTGTTTCTTTGGAGTTCATATTCCTTTACCCATATTGCTGCACTAAAACATCTCATGGGTAGGGATTTCAGTCTAACACAGTAAAAGTGGTTTCAGGCAGATGTTCAATTTGTTATAAGAAAAAAACAGGTAATGTCCAAGACCTTGACACTGCAATCCTATCTTATGAATGTCATCTTTGCATTTGTTTCAGCTTCTGTTTCAAGGGAGCAAAAGGTGGACTTGTGTATTCTAATGGGGACATGTCTCATTTGGTACAAAGAAAATAACAGAGAGCTCAGACTCTTTAGAACCAAATAAAAGAGAAGCCAGATTTTAGTTCAGAGGAAATAACCTATCAAGTTATATTTTAACATATAAAGTTCAGAGTTAAGGGGAATGGTAACATGGAATGTAGAATTGTTACTCACAACACTATTATAGCTAGTTTGATGTGTGAAAAAAGGAAGGTATATGGAAAACTATAAAGGTAACTATTTTAAAATCAAATGATTTTCAGTTATTTCTGGAGAATTAAAATACAAATATATATACTTTTTCCTGTTACCCAGATGGACATTTATAAATAGTAGGCTGGATTTAGGCTCACTCATTCATGTTAATATTCATTACAATTTTCTGGTTCCTCTTAATTTCTTAGCATATTGCATATATGTGAAGGTTAGTAAAAACAAAATGCTAAAGGTAACTTAGGAATGGAAAGAGGAACATACTGTTTAACTAAGGACATGTATAATGTAGGTAAAACATAAGATTTAATGTTAGCAGCATACAGAATCTGCACATAAACTTGTCTTCTTCCTTATAGAATTATGAGCACCTTATGTGATCATGAGCATTAACTAGTGAAATACATGTACAAAGCATGAAGCTAAATACTTATACTTCTGGAAGGGCCATAGTTTTCTCATATTAGATGAGAAAGTAAATCTCATACATTTTTATTGTACTCATAGCTGGCTTCCAAAATTAAGGTGAGTTTATTAACTGTAGAGCAAAACTGAACTAGGCATCACTATGGGAGCCTTCAATGAATGAAAAGTTATAAAGAGAAAGATTTTCTTATTATTTACTAAAAAAAAAAAAAAGCATATATGTCTGTGATTTATCCTAGATAATTCACCCTGGAACTCATAGTAAAGCCTTGAACTTGTAAAAGTATTTTTTTCCTTTTCAGGGAAGGAGGGGTTGGGAATAAAGAACCCTTTGGCTTAATTTGAGTTTGGGCATTTCAAAGCAGGTATTTGCAAACTCAGAAAAAAAGATCTTTTCATTAATCCATGATTTTGGAAACAGTCACACTAACCCACAACCACATACAAATACTAAAATCCTAATGGGACTTTTTTTTTTTTTTTTTTTTTTTAAATAAGCCTGTAACAGTTTACATTTGTCTAATGGCCTTAGGTTATGAGCAAACTACTCAATTAGAGAATTTAGGCTGGTTGCCCACATATTTTAGAGCAAATTATCCTTTCACAAACGCAGAACCCTCTATATAAAATGCCTAAACAGTATTTCCTGTCAAAAAAGGGGAAGAAAAAAAGGGCCCTAAATTCCCTAAATTCTCACCTTAAGCCTACTATTTATTTTTATGCTAGTATAGTGATTTCACGGAGCAATATTTGTTTTTGTCTGTCATACCTCATGCTAGAGACTTTTGCTGGCATGTGCTTTAACCTTTAAAACAGCTAAAAATGCTAATGAAATATTCTTTTTAAATAACTTTTTTTTTGAAGTAACTCCCCCCTCCCCTTGCTACTGATTCTTGAAGAGCCGAGTTCTCTTGAAGGCGTGGTATCCTGACAGCTCTTTGATAACAGATCTTCTGCTTGTGAGGGCTCTCTGAATTCAGAGTTATCATTTAACACTTACTATTTCTTTCTCTGCTTCTTTCATTTAAAAGAGGGATTGATGCTTCCAATCTATAAACACCCATTAAAAGTTCCCCACCCTATTATACTAGGCTGCTAGTCTTAATTGTCTGCAGCTGGGTGGATCATTTCATTCGGATTTCAAAGGCAGAGATTTTCAAAATGCAAGCCAGCCTGTTATGAACTCCTCATAACATACTGTCTTCTACAAAATAAGGCATGTAACTATGTCTGTTGTGATGGAGCAAGGTCGGATGGCTACAGGAAAGTACTGAGGAGCAGGTATGTTAGCTCCAGGCTAAGCAAATCCCTAGGACCATGGGAACCAAAATGGCAGTTGCTCCAGGATAATCAAGGCACCTGGGGCCAATTAAGAACTTTCTAGAAGGCACCAGAGAGAGCTACAGTGATTGGAGCACCTGCAGCCAATCAGGACAGGCTAATCAAGGCACCTGGTATAAAAAGGGGAGCTCACTCCAGTCTGGGGAGGAGGAGCCAGAGGAGAGAAGTGTGCATGAGGAGCAAGAGACACAAGGAACTAAGAACTGAGAGGGAGGTACTACTGGAGGATTGAGGAAAACACCATACAATCAAGCAGCATCAGACACCAGGAGGATCCTGTGGTGAGGATAAAGAAGGTGTTTGAAGGAGGCTATGGGGAAGTAGCCCAGGGAGCTGTAGCGGTCAAGCAGCGGTTACAAGTAGCACTATAGAGACTGCTGCAATTCACAGGGCTCTGGGCTGGAACCCGGAGTAGAGGGCGGGCCCGGGTTCCCCCCAAGCCTCGCTACTCCTAATTAGACATAGGAGTAGTTGATCCAAACTATGGGTTTCATCCAAGGGGAAAACCACTGAGGGGAAGAAATCCGCCAATAAGCGCAGGACCTACTAGAGGAGAGGAGGAACTTTGCCACACTGTGTATACTGAAAGAATCCCTATCATGCATCTTGAATAACTAAGGGGGAAATCCAGCTCTGGCCCACTATGGGTGAAACATTCTCTGGGTACAATGGAATCAGTATTGTTTTCCTATGATGGATGGTGGAACATTGTGGAGCCCACTTCTGTGGTGGCATAAACCTCCACCAAAGATTTGGTGGCAGAATGAGGGCATGGCTTGTAGCTGTGAATCTAGATGGATTCACTGGCCATTCCCTTTACTAAGAGGACTGTGATGGGGTGTCCACCCCACTTAGGACTGACAGGTGTTAAGATGGCCAGGTAGGCCAATTAACTCCACAGGCTGCTGCTGGGAAGAGGAAGGAGTGTTTGTAGGCTGCAAAGGCATGCTGGCTTCAGTCACTCCCTGGGAGGAGGGTTTGGAGCTGGTACACTCAGAGAGAGAGAAGGGAAAACAGATTGGTAGGAAGCAGTCCAGGGAAGGAAGAGTGAGGGTTGGGAGAGGAAAGCCCAGAACTGCTGAGCTGAGGGTCCCTGGACTGAAACCTGGAGAGGAGGGTGGGCTCAGGTTCCCCTATCAGCCACCAAAGGTGTGGCATAGACCTGAGGCAGTGAATGGGAAGACTGCCTAGGACTGCTGTCAGAAAGACTTTGATATATTCTGGAAGGGGGAATGCTGAGTGACCTAGCTGGAGGGCTAAGTCACAAAGAAGAGGCTGCAGTTCCTGGAGCGAGAGGGGGCTGCAGACCAGACTCAGAGTGACGGCATACGAACTGCAGAAGGGGGTATCTGCCTCTAGAGCTAATCCCCAGAGTGACCAGGAGGAGGCATGACAGGGACACATCCTGTGTATACTGCTGCAGCAGTGACAGCTGTGTAGTGGCTCTTCTACAACTGTGTGGCTTGGAGGCAGGGATGAGAATCCCGCACCCCCCCGTGAGGCTTTACCACCCCACTCACCAAAGTGTTTTACTCGGTATTGATACAGGATTGAGGCTTTGCCCTTTAGCACAGCTTTTATTATAGAACTCTTGGAACACTCAGAACTCCCGCTGAAATCATAGAGCTGAGTGCTCTTATCTGAAGACAATATTTAGCTCTAAAGGTGAAAGTTTACAAATTTTTTGTCTTTGCCTTGTCTCTTGGCTCCTGTTCTTCATCTCCAAACATTCTTGTCAAGTGCACCTTCTAAGCTGACACCAGCCTTCTTCATGTCTGCCTCCACATCTCGAACTGCTTTTTCTAGGCCTTTCTCATTGTCTTTGTCATGTGACTACTAGTTCTTGTACTCTTTAGCCAACATATCCCACATGTTGCTGTCTCACATGACCCAACCATCTCCACTGATACTCCCTCAGCTATTCCATGATAGAGGGTTACCTGTATCATGGCTTCTATAATTTCATTGTCTTGCCTATCAGCTCTTGTCTTACCCAGTGTCAACTTGAGTATTCTCATTTTGGTAGCTGTTCTTATCTCTCTTCCTCACTAACCAGCATTCTGACTCATACAACACAGCTGCCTAATGATAATCTTATGCACTTTGCTTTTTAGTTCACATGGCATATACTTATTGCAGAGAATTCCTGTCAACTCCCTCTGTTTACACCAAGCACTCTTCATGTTGATCATAATATGCTCATACACATTACCATCATGGCTCAACACTGAAACAAGTTACTGTATTTAAACTGTTGCACAGACTTTATACCATTTCATTTTACTGGCTTTTTTTTGTCCCTCTCACTGAAGCATTGTATGTTTTCCATCTTTTGTTAAGTGATTTGTAAGCCGTTTTCTTTTAATGCAGGTCTCCATTCTTCTAGGTTACTTTCCAGGTTCTGTTTCTCTTCATGGCATAAAATAATGTCATCAGTGAAAAACATGCTTCATGGACCCTCTTCCCTAATCTCCTGAGTCAAGGTATCCATTACAGCTACAAATAGGAAAGAACTTAAGACTGATCGTTGATGTAGACATACTCTGACAGTGAGTGACTCACTGTAGCCACTAGCTGGTTCTCACTACTACTACGGTCCCTCCATGATAGCTTGACCACATATCTCTGGCATGTTGCATGACTGCAGGCACCACCATTATGTTTATCTAGGAACGCTGTCCTAAATCTTCTCCAAATCCACAAACACTAACTGCAATTCCTTGTGGCTTTTCCCTGTACTTCTCCTGCAATGTTCAGGCTGCAAACATTGCATTACTGACCTTCCTGGAATAAACCCAAATTGGTTGTGGCATACTTGATTTTCAGCTCCTCTCAAAGTCTTTTCTCAATAATTCTTTCCAGTTATTTCAACATGTTACTCATTAACTTGATGGGTCAGTAAATACTACATTCTGGCACATCTCCTTTAAGCTTGAAGACAGGGACCAATGTGCTCTTTTGCCACTCATCAGGTATTTTTCCAGTATGAAGAATTAGTCTCATGACCTGTGATGAAGCAAAAAATATTAAAATAAATATAAGATGAGATTATTTTCTATTTAATCTTGTAGGTTTTGATTGAAGTAATGTGTCCTCAGGGGACACTTAAAATAAGAGTGTGGTTGTTTTATGGATCAGTTCAAGAAGGGTGTTCCATGTGCGGGGGATAAAGGGCTTGCTTTTGTTCTAGTTGAAATTAATGGAAGGTCTCACATGATTTCATTTGGTAGAAGGAGCAGGTTGATGAATTCATACCATTACTGGAAAGAGAAGGGCAGACAATCATGATTTTCCCAGATGTGGACCACCAAATACAAGCAATGGAGTATGTTTTTCTTCTATTAATGTGGACTTCTCTAATTAAAAACTGAGGTGATATCTATCAAGTACTCTGCAAAACTAAGCAAAATACCAAAGGAAAATGTATCTATTTTAGGACCCAGGAGCTGTTAAGAAACTCTTGGACACAAACTGAATTAAAAACAAATGCCTGATCTCTGTGTGATAGAATTTGATTAAGGATATTGGCCTTATACTACAGTTTTCAATTTGACAGGCCCTACTAAAGCTAAAATTGAATTTCATATGCAAAGCTTATATGGTTATGCTATAGCATTGTCTTCCCTAGAGACACATGAATTTTGTTTAACTGAAAGATAAACAAGTTAAATGCTGATCTGCCTGTCTAAGACAGTTATATGATAAAGTTACATTGTAAAGATAGTGAATTTTGGGATATATGTTTAGGAGTTTGCAGTTAACTTTAAATCTCATACTCTGGATTTATGCTGGTTTTTGTTCAATGTTCTGTCCTTTTCATATGAAGTTCTGTGTTTCTGGCCAATTTATGTCCAGACTTATCTAATAAACAAGTTTGTAGGAATGCATTTATAGATTGTTAGGAATATATGTGGTGCCTGTAGTTTTCCTAGCGATAACATATTTTTATTGTTTTTGAATGTATAATACAAACATTATTAATAATAGCAAAGAAATAGACATAAATCAAGACAAATTCTGCTAATTCATATAACTGACAAGGAGACACAAGCCAAGATTTTAAAAAATGATTGGTGATTATGGCTGCCTTAATTTTGGGATGCCCAACTTTGGACACTTTAAAGAGGCTTGCTTTTCAAAGGTTCTGTGTTCAGTAATTTCTGAGATTCACAATATTTTAAGGTGTCTCAAGTTGGGCATTCAAAATCATGAGTCACTTTTACAAATCTTGGCCACGGAGAATTTCTGGATTTGGTAAATGAGTAAGCAAACAAGCACAATAAGTAGAAATTCCTATTACAAAATCAGCGTTGTTAGTTTATTTATATAAGTGCTTAGTATTAATTTGTATATCTTCATAATGTATTTATTATTTTATTTATTTTATTATAGAAGTGTCTAGGAGTCCTAGACATAGATCAGGGACCCCATTGTGCTAGATTCTGTACATGCACAGAACAAAAAGACAGTCCTTGCCCCAAAAACTTACAATCTAAGTATAAGCAGGGGTGAAAGTAATGTAAAATTCTTACTGGTATGGGGGCCTGGAGTGGGCCCCTAGAAGGAGCAGGGTCTCAGGAAGAAAGGGCAGGGCTGAGGAGGTTAGCTTCCCACAGCAAGCCCATTTGCGCTGCCTGGCCTGTGCTGCCCAGGGCTCCGGTGGCGATTTAAAAGGGCCTGGGGCAGCAGCCTGGAGCCCTGGGCCCTTTTAAATCATCAGCACCGGGGCAGCAGTCCCTTTTGCTCCTCTCCCTCGGCATCGGCGGCTCTACCGGTAGGGAACCTGCCAGTAGGGAACCTACTGGCAGGCCTGCTGACGGGGAGAGGGGGGGAAGGGGCAGTAATGTTGACATGCTGCTGTGGCAGCGCTTTAAGGAGGGTCCTTAAAGAGCTGCCATGGCAAAGGACCCTTCTCAAAGAGCTGCCATGGCAGCGCTTCAATGTCGCTGAGCACAGGCCGGTACCGTACTGGCCCACTTTCCCTGAGTATAAGACAAGAGTTTACAGACAGATGGGGGAGCACGTGGAAACAATGTTAATATTGTGTATAATATTGATTTATTCTTGAGACCTCACTAGTGCACTCTGGTATTAGATCTTTGCTAAGAAATCAGAGAGACTACCACCTTTTGTGTTGAAACCATTGTGTATGTTGATTAGCACAGTGAGAATTAGTGAGGTTCTGTTGTATGCTAGCTTTTAATTTTCAGAATTAATACACATCTAAAACATATCTACACATGGGATTAACAAAAATGTGTATATTAGAACAAGATTATTCTTCACAAAGATCTGAAGTCGCTGAGAGCTGTGCACATGTATCACAAGACAATTAACAAAAATACATATTTGGTCCTAATGCAAAATACATATTTTGTTCTTAAATGTTGCCACTACCTTCTGTTTATCTACCTATGTTATTACCTTTCCTGGTAATTTACCTTATTCTCAGTGGGACTCAATCTCTCATAAAAATGAGCCAGAGTTGTTCATTTCAATTGCAGTATTCTGGCTTATCTTGCCTAAGGAACTGACAGTTCATCTAAGACTACTCTTTCCCATCCGCCTTATACTCCATCTTTCATTCATTAGCACCTTCTCTTTGGTTTTATCTTTCACTAGCCCACCCTGTTGGTTGACTAATGGTAATTTATAAATCAGGCAGCAAGGGAGCACAAGGGTGCTATATTTATACCATGGAAAAAGAATTAATTGCATATAAAATGTATCCTAACTTCTGGTAATCTAAACCTAACCATCCTAGATTGCAGCATCATATACTGCTAGATCATGTAGGCCCCCCACATATTTTAAAGCATTCAAGGATTAGAAGTCTTAAATCAGGTTAAGTTTCTAAGAGTAACCAAAGTAGTCTTGAACTGACCCTCAGTTCTAATATTTGAACTCTCTTTAGTAGTCAGACCAGGGTTCAGGTGAAAAACTTTGACATGGGAAATTCCTCTTTTGATCTATCCTCTACCCATATTTAATAAAAAAGTTTTGTTTTAAAAAAGGGGAGGAGTGTTGGCTTCAGCAGTCGTCAAATCAGGCTCTGATTCACAGGCACATATTAAATATTTATATATTAAGAGCTCAGTCCTGGAAGCCGCCCACATGTGGAACTCCTGTTGACATCATTGAAAGTACCACATGTGAAGGAACTGCAAGACTGGGCCTTAAATTATCTGCAACTTTAAATAGTAACAGTTGTGATACAGAACAGTCAACAGTTGAAACCAGTTCTAACCATCAGCGTGCCTTTGAGTTTCATAATCCCTAAGAAAGCTTATTTTATGTCAATGTATGTGAGAAGACAAACAGAAGCTATTCATCTAAATATAAATACAAAGCAATCAGTTACTGTTCTTCAGCTTTCAAAATGTAAATTTGCTTTTAAGGGCAGTTCTAATATTTATAATCTTTTACTGAGTGAAGTACATTGATACAATTACATGTGGCTCTTATTACCCAAATTGCTTTATAAGCCTGCAATTTAACATGATCATATGAATTACGAACTGTGATTTTATTTCTTTTATAATCTTTGTAGTTCTTGCCATTACTTTTACATGTCTATGTCTGGTATTATGCAGCTTTGAAACTGTGCCAAAAACATTTATTGTCCTATTTCTGGCATTCTGGTACTGCATGGCTCCATCTGATTTCCAACCAGGACAAAGCTTATTAGCAGATCCAGTTCTCAGTATTTTGCTGAAAACAGTTTTATATGTAAGTTTAGAACGGTGTTTAAAAGTAACCTTTTGTACTCTATGAAACAAGTATGAAATGCCCAGAATGTTAATGTTTCTCTACCTACCTTTCTAGTCTTGAACAGTTTATCAAAAGCTAACAGTAAAATATATTCATCTAATTAGGACTTTTCTTCTCATTGCCTATCTCCTCCAGCTTGACTAGTAAGGCATTAAAATATAGTCAGGGTGAAAAAATTGATATCTGGTGTGACAAAGTTCCTCCTCTACCTTGGTGGGTCCTGCGCTTATTGGCAGATTTGCTCACCTCAGTGATCTTCCCCACAGTCTGGGTCAACTTCTCCTGTGTCTGATCAGGAGTTGGGAGGTTTGGGGGGAACCCGGGCCCACCCTCTACTCCGGGTTCCAGCCTAGGGCTCTGTGGATTGCAGCTGTCTATAGTGCCTCCTGTAACAGCTGCATGACAGCTACACCTCCCTGGGCTACTTCCCCATGGCCTCCTCCAAACACCTTCTTTATCCTCACCACAGGATCTTCCTCCTGGTGTCTGATAATGCTTGTACTCCTTAGTCCTCCAGCAGAACACACTCTCACTCTCAGCTCCTCGTGCCTCTTGCTCCCAACTCCTCACACGCACTTCCTCTCCTCTGGCTCCCCCCTCCCTGACTGGAGTGAGCTCCTTTTTAAACCCAGGTGCCCTGATTAGCCTGCCTTGATTGGCTGCAGGTGTTCTAATCAGCTTGTCTGCCTGAATTGGTTCTAGCAGGTTCCTGATTACTCTAGTGCAGCCCCTGCTCTGGTCGCTCAGGGAACAGAAAACTACTCAGCCAGTGACCAGTATATTTGCCCTCTACCAGACTCCTGTACCCCACTGACCTGGATCTGTCACACTGGTTTCTATACTTGTCTGTGCTCTATACACACACACGTAGCAATCCTGAATGGGAGTTACATGCTCAGTAGCAGGGAGAAATGGCTCTCAAGCATCATATTTACTTGGGTCCAAATCCTGTTGTCTTTAATCAAGTACAAATCCTATGGAAGCCAGCAGGAGTTTTCTCATTTAAGGACAATTTGGCTCTTAGTTTACCAATGAACCCAGTGTACACAGGCCAGGATTGGCTAATAAGGCTAAAGCCTATTTTTAGGCCCTACTGTAGGCCCTCCATTCCATATTGAAGTAACAGCTGAGCGATGGTAGTGGGGCCATTGGAAATGTTTTGTCTCATTAGATATTGCTTGTACAAATTAATCCATCAAGATTGTGAATTCAATTTATGGTGGTTGTGATTGTCTTTGTGGGCTAAGTAAGTGTGGGCCCAAGCAATATTGACCTTTGTACACAGTAGGCCTACACTGGACAATAGAAACCATGTCAAAGAAAGGAGGATGGCGGAAATTGAAGTAGGCCGAAGAAAGACGGCAAAGACAAGATGTAGTGCTGAAAGGTACTTCTTCTCTCCTAATGTTTTTTCCTCCTAAGTCTGGTGGTGAGGAAATCCAGGCAAATGCCAGCCCAAGTGAACCTGCTGCACCTGTGCCTGATAAAAAAGGAGCAGCCTCCTGTGAATTCTCTAGCTGCAGTCTCACCCCACTCCTTTGAAGACTTTCCCAGTGATAGTAATACAAAAATATCCTTCTCCAACAATCCAGGCAAGTGGGACATGACTTCTCAAGATCTCATTGCCTATTGGACTGAGAAGGGCCCACAGAAATGTCAGAAGCTAGATGCTGACTTTTCTTTGTCAAACCGAGAGTATACCAATCCAAATCATTATCTGACCAAATCAATGTTTGAACATGTGAAGCCTAACAAACAGATTGGCAAGCGAGAATGGCTCATCTATTCACCTTCTGAGAAGAAAGTGTACTGTTTTTATTGCCATCTGTTTTCTGATACCAAAAAGTGGGGAATGTTCTGCAAAGGCTGCAATGATTCAATGGAAGAATGCTGCATACATTAACAATCATGCAATGAGTGAGTAGCATACATTGTCAGTTAGCAGCTACCATGCCCAAAAGAAAGTTAGTGGCAGAATTGATACCCAAATGGAAAACCAGGAAGCTTGTGCTTATTGGAAGAACTTTCTCTGAAGCACAGTTGAAACTATATTTTTTCTTGCTGAGTGTGGTCTGCCATTCCGTGGCTTAAATGAGACTGTTGGATCGAAACACAATGGCAATTAGCTTGGCATTCTAGAGCTAATAGCTAAGTTTGACCCAAATGAACATGGAAATTGTGGAAAAGGCCATACATCATATCTATCAAAAACTATTTGTGATGAATTCACTGCACTGCTGGTAAAGAAGATGCTATTAGCCATTGTAGATGAGACAAAATATGTGGGATATTTTTCAGTGTCCATCGACTCTACACTGGATGTATCACGTGTAGATCAGCTGACTGTCGTCTTGCCTTATGTGCTACCCAATGTCCAAGTTGAGCATTTCATGACCTTCATAAACATCACCAGCCACACAGGGGAGAAACTTGCCTCATACCTATTCGATTTCCTCACCAAAAATGGGATTGACATCAGCCTTTGTCATGGTCAAAGCTGTGATAATGCAAGTAATATGAGTGGCAAATATTCAAGGATGCAGACAAAAATAAGAGTGCAATGCTTTGTTGATTACATATCATGTGCTACACACTCACTCAACCTTGTTGGCCAGTCTGCCATTGATTGTTGTGTTGAAGCAGTTTCTTTTTTTGGATTTGTCCAAGAATAGTACAATTTTTTTTCTGCATCAACCAGTCATTGGATGATTCTTATAGCTTCACTACCAAAGGGATGCCCAGTGCCCAAGTCACTCTCAGGGACACGGTGGAGTGCCAATGCTGAAGCTGTGAATGCAGTTGTTCTGGGATACCCCAACATCCTTGAAGTGCTAGAGAGCATCAAGGATTGGTGGGATGAGTCTCATGCTTTTGCAGCAGAGTCGTATGCACTGGTTTAGGGAGAGAGGCAGAGACAGGTGCCTTTCCCAAGTCTGTCAAAACAGCATTAAGTGCCAGACACAGAGGAGGATGTCACCAGTCAAGAGGCCACTAAGTGCCAGACCCAGAGGGGGGCTGTGGCTTGAGGAGAATGGGTTCTGTCACATAGAGTCCAAATGCATCCTGGGAGAGTGCCACACTAGCAGCCTCACGGCACCACATCCAGGTTCAGGAAGAAGTCACCGGACTTATAGATGTGTTGTAACTGTAAAGTCTATTGCACTTTAGAAACTGCTGCATTGAACTTTACCCAAGTCATTTCCTCACAGTGCTTACATCATGAAATGTCCTTAATATCCAAAGAAAAGGTCTTTGTTGTAAATAAATTGTATATATGTTTAAGTGAATTGCAGTGATTATGAATTAAAAGGGTAATGAGTAAGAATAGGAGTATTCTGGAGTTAGGGGCACCCTTGTTCCTTTCCAAGCTGCCCAGGGAGAGATTAAGGTAAACATCCAGGATCCCCTGGGCTCATTCCTACCTATATGATGTGAGTCCTGTTCACACAATACCAGGAGGGAGAGTCAAGATGGGCAGGTACTGGGGTGATGTGAATCCTTTTCTCACTCAGTTCACCTGGGGCAGCTGTATACATAGAGAAATTTCCCTACTATGGTGGGACAAATCCTCTGCTTACACCAGCACAGCAAAATTAAAAGAACTAATGGGAATCAACTTCATTTTATTTTGCCTCAGGCAAATAGACTTTAATGAGACCTAAGCACCTGCTTAAGTGTGGTGGAATAGGGGTACTTTGCTGAATCAGGGTCAAAGTTCTGATGGAAGAATAAACATTATTAGTGATGGAGCTTGTCTAAACATAGAAGTTACTCTGGAATAAGATAGGGTGTGGATTTAAAGTGGAATAGTTATTCTGGAATAATTCCACTTGTAAACAAGCCCATACGGTAGGAAGCAAAAAGAATATAGCTGATTTTTAGATATCATGTGGAACTCCAGCACAAACAGTAAGAAAAATCATGAAAAATTCATTTGAAAACTGGGCAAATTTGATTTGGTATTTGACAGTTCAATGTTCCATTTACATTTTTTTCTATCATTTTTCAGCCTGTGTGTGTGTGTGTCACCGCGCACTGCCTCCACCCCGAGCTCTGGCTCTGATTGGCCATGAACTGAGGCCAATGGAAGCTGCAGGGGTGGTGCCTGCAGGCAGCAGCACATGGAGACCCCCTGAGCCCGCTCCCCTGCCTAGGAGACGCTGCCGGAGGGGTGTGTGTGCCGGTCGCTTTGGGAGACGCACTGCCTGAGGTAAGCGCTGCCACATTGCCCCCCTCCAATTCCCCTGCCCCAGCCCAGAGCCTGCATCCGAACTTCCTCCCAGAGCCCTCACCCACTCCTGCACCCCAATCTCCTGCCCCAGCCCAGAGCTGGCAACCGAACTTCCTCCCAGAGCCCTCACCCACTCCTGCACCCCAATCTCCTGCCCCAGCCCAGAGCTGGCAACTGAACTTCCTGCCAGAGCCCACACCTGATCTCCCTCCCAGAGCCTGCACCCCTCACCCCTCCTCGCACACCTCTGCCCCAGCCCAGAGCCCGCACCCAGCATCCAAACTTCCTCCCAGAGCCCGCTCCCCATCCTCCTCCTGCACCCCAATTCCCTGCCCCAATCAACGTACTCACTTTCTTTTCATTTACTTCCCATTACCTATAATATAGGAGGAGGATGAAGAATAAAAGAAAAGAGAGAATGTTCTTTTTTTTTTTTTGGCTGGGTCCCGGGGGTGTGTGTGTCCAAAGATGAAGCTGCGCACAGGGTCGCGCTAACTCTAAATCTGCCACTGAGTTTGCCTTGTTTCAGAGTGTGAGGTCTTAGCTCCCCAGTTCCCCCTGAGCAAGGGAGCTCTGCCGGTAGAGCCCTGCACCAGGCTATTTTTTTTAATCCCACCCCACAATACCCATTCCCACTCACTCCCACATTGTTTCTTGCATTTTTATCCCGCTCCCAACTGCAAAAACCTTAAATTCTGCAAATACCACAAGAGAGACAGATTTCCCCATATTAAAAACAAACCCCAAACCAAAAAAGGTCAGTTAAATTATACAGAAACAGAATTCAGATGTTGTTTTATCACTAAAAGCATAAAACAAATCTTGCTTAAACTATGTAAAAATACTTAACTCCTATTATAATTAAAATCAAATCTCTTTCTATCCCTTGCTTAAATTTAAGTATTAAAAGTTTTAAAGTGTTTTCCCACAAATTACCGCAGTCCATTTATTTTGCCCACCCAATCCCACTTGCAATAAAATACATTTTACCAGGTACTGCTATATGAGAGTGGGTCCTCTGGGACCCACAGGATCCCAGTCCCACTGCATGGCTCTGTCTGCTGGTCCCACTCCAGCCTCCCAGCCTTTCTGAAAAGACCTCCCTCTAGATTGCTTCTTAGCCCCAGCCCCAGTCCCTAAGCTCAAGCTCCTTCTTTCCTTGGGGCAGGGACTCAATTGTTGCTGTGGCATGACTGTTGCCAAACATCCTAAACCGATAAATGTGTTTATTTTATGATTGATTTTCCTTTTAAACAGCTATATTTTTATTATGGTTTTGCAGCTTGTTCACTATAATGAAGTCAAACAATTTTATACTGTAAGTGGTTATATTTCATCTTTCAATAGATTGGAAGTCTTGTTTTGGATTCTACTACATAAGATACCCTTTCTAAAAATAACATAATGCTGCTTTCCTTTGGAAGAGGGATAAATAAACTTTATAGATGGGTAAGGTTGAAAGGAACCCTTGGATCATCTAGACCAAGCCCCTGTTTTAGGTCCAGTAAAAACAGTGAGAAGCTTTCAAAGTAGGGAATATGTGGGGAGAAAATGAATGTGTGGTGGAGTTGCCATCTTTTGCTGCTTGTGGAGAACCTTGGATCTGGGTTAGATTTAACTACTCACCTAGAGGTGTCAGATTATACAACAATTATAGATTCCAGCTGAAATCTCTGTTAAAACTCCAAGTGGCTGCAGTGGGAGCAGGACTGGGTCTCCTGGAGATGTCCAGTCCCACAGCTAATGTCCTTCTATGACAAGACCAGAATTACTAGTTATCATTTAAGTGGCAACAGTGTGCTCATGCTGTATAAGACCCTGAAGGAAACATGGTCCCTCCCAGATGAGCATATAATTTAAATTTAACATAATTGGCTTGACTCAGATTTGATTTAAGCTGGCTTCTGTTGACAGTGGAATGTCTGCCCAGATGAGGCTGTAGCAGCACAAGGTACACACAACACCAGGTCCTTTGCTTTGCAGACACGGTTCCAATGTCATTCCAAAAGTAAAATACTAATTGAGGTAGAGGGGTATGAACAGTGCCCCTGAAAATTTTGGGGAGCTTTCACCACTGGGCTCCTATGCATTATCAGCAAGTGAAAACTGCCCTCCCCCTTGTGGAAGCCCTGGTGATGAGTGGCAGCATGACACCTGTTGGCACAATGGAGAATAAAATCCAGTACTCCAGTTGTGGTCCAAGAAATGCAGTATACAGTAGCATGTAAGTATCAAATTGCTCTTTCATTGATTAATGTTTCATCAGATTGCCCATGTTCTGTTCTACATCAAAACTTATTCTGCTTCTGAATGAGTTAAACCTACATGGCCTTCCCTACCTGGAAAAAGAAAAGCCTAAAAGGCTCTACTTTTAAGAGATTGCTCAATTTTTTTTGGCAGCCTAATTAAACCATTAAGTAAACATCCCAGTTAGCAATGCTAAACTTCTCTTAACCAAATGGCATTTTTTCTAAGGACGTACAGGACCATATATTTATTTAGACAACAAATTATGCTGTTTAATACATACATTGCTGATGCATATATGCTTTAGGAATGTAGGGAAATGCTCCTTGTTGTAGCAGGGGAAGAACACAGTTCAACTCTTAAGTTACTGGGGAAAAATTCTTCCAAAGAAGTTGTCCTAAAGGTTACAGATAATTTTAAGTTTATTTCAAAACGTTTCTTTGTTGTAAAAAGCTTCTTTTACAACATAAATTGTTGTTTGTACAGTACTCTGAACATGGAGAGAGTTATAAGTGTGAAGTGTTATTTATAGGGCCCTACCAAATTCAGGGTCCATTTTGGTCAATTTCACAGTCATAGAATTTTAAAAATCTTAAATTTCATGATTTTAACTATTTAAATCTGAAATTTCATGGTGTTGTAATTGTAGGGGTCCTGAACGAAAAAGGAGTTGGGGGGTGTCAAGGCTAATTTCCCACTCTGGCATGTTGAGTGCAGAAAGTGGGGGTCCACAAGGATTCTAAAAATTAATACTGGCCACTCCAGGCTTGTATTAAACTCCCAAGGTTACAGCTCTTCTCTGATCTTGGATTGGTAGATGCTGCCACCACCCAAGTGCAGAATCCCTTTGAGAGCCCAGGAAGGCGCACTTGGAAATTCCTTCCTGTGGGGTACCCTCAAGCCTTATCACCCCCCTCCGGGGAAGAGCTGAGACAGAAAACAAAAGGAAATCAGCTGTTGCCACCAGCTAATTAAACTACATGTGCACAACCTCTTAAGATACAAAAATCCAATTCTGTTATTAAAAAACGTACATTTTATTAATAAAAAAAGAAAGAAAATACATCAACTACAAGGATTAAACACCAAGAATAGCTTTCCTGAGGTCCAGTTTAAAGATTATAAGCAAAACAAAAGCACCCCAGAGGATGCACAGAGGAATCCACAAGCCATAAAGGAAAAAAAAAGAGATAAACCTAATTGTGTCTTCCTCGACATTTCCTGATCTACTTATATATCTGGGGTTTCAAATGGGTAGTTTTTAGGTATGATACTGAGGATTTTTCATACCTGGCCCAAAGCTTCTTACAGCATAGCTCTGCCCTGTCTGCCTCTCCCCGGGGGGAACAACCATAGACAGACAAAAGGGGAGTCTTTGTTCAAATTTAAAAAGTTCTAGCCTTCCCATTGACTCTTTTGGCCAGGTGCCCACTCACTTCCTTTTACCTATGCAGTGAGACTTTTTAACCCTTTACAGGTAGAACAATTAGAGAACAGCTACTAAGAGGGATTTTATAGCTGCTGGCTGGGTGTCCATAAAAGGGAACTACCCCTTCCCTTCATTTATCACGGTGGTGGTCGTAAGGTTATTGTGTGTGTGGCGGGTTTGCGGTACTGCTACCTTTACTTCTGTGCTGCTGGTGGCTCTGCTTTCAGAGCTGGGCAGCTGGAGAGCAGCTGCTGGCCGGCAGCCCAGCTCTGAAGACAGAGCTACCATAAGTAGCAGTGCAGAAGTAAGGATGGCATGGTATGGTATTGCCACCCTTACTTCTATGTTGCTGCTGGTGGGACGCTACATTCAGAGCCGCTCATGGACTACCAGCCACCACTCTCTGGCCATCCAGCTCTGAAGGCAGTGCAGAAATAAGGGTGGCAATACCGCAGCCATAGGCACCGACTCCGTGGGTGCTCTGGGGCTGGAGCACCCATTAGAAAAAATAGTGGATGCTGAGCACTCACTGGCAGCCCCCCTACCAGAACCTTCTCCTGCCCACCAGTGGGCCCCACAGATCAGTGCCTCCCCCTCCCTCCCAGCACCTACCACCTGCTGTGGATCAGCTGTTTTGTGGCATGGGGGGGGGTGAGGGTGCAGCATGCTCAGGGGAAGGAACTGGGCTGGGAAGGGAAGAAACATGATGGGAATGGGGCCATGGGAGAAGAGGGGAGTGGGGGGGGGGGCCTGGCCAGAGCCAGGGGGAGTGCCCTCCTGGCAGATTAAAAACTCTGTGTTTATGACCGTGGCCCTCCTAAAATAACCTTGTAACCCCCCCGCAACTCCTTTTTGGGCCAGAACCCCCAAATTTGAGAAACACCGGTCTCCCTCATGAAATCTGTATAGGATAGGGTAAAAGCACACAAAAGACCAGATCTCACGGTCCATAACATGTTTTCATGACTGTGAATTTGATAGGGCCCTAATTATTTATGATGCAAATTGAATAACCATGCAAATACACGCTAGCATTAGGCTGGTTACACAGCATTAAGGAAGTACAGATCCAAACAATTCCTCACTGGTAAGAAGCTATATTCAGTGAGGTATTTATTTAGATATACAAAATTTAAATATTCTGTAGGGGGCAGTTTTAAATCAGATTAATTAATATTTTACTCTGGTTGGATTCAGATTATAATTCTGTATTCAGTTGTATTAGCTTCACTAGCAGTATAACACTGTTTTTTCTATTTAAAATGTAATTTCACAGAAAGACAAATCAAGACTGATAGTACACAGCATCCTCTTTGCTCTAGTGTAGAATCAACTAGCAGACATGCACTTAAAAAGTATTGCTTAATTTTGCATGTGACTCAGCTGTCCAGCTACAAGTTAATTAGATGTATAATTGTATGCCTCTGATTAGAACTTCATTGGAGAGAACTGCTTAAAAGTCAATGCCACAATATGGCCCTAGGTCCATAGTTCCCAAACATTTTAGTACTGTGGCTCCCTTCTAGATATTTTAAAACTTGGTGGCTCCCCACAAACAAATACAGTTGTTTTTTTTTTTACTTCCTCAGGACACTAGAGTCAAGAGGGACACTAGAGTTTGGAAGACTGAACAACTTTATTCAATTACATGCACTTTGTTTAATTATCTCATCTGATCTAATCCAGGGTTTTAAAACTATAGTTTGAACATATGGATTGTTTTGGTGTGTTTGGACATAGCCTAAGAGTTTGAGAAGAATGGGCCTGTTTCAAACTGCATAATTGCATTTTTGGTGGAATCGCTGATAGCACCAAATGTAAGCCATTTTCCAAGTTTAAATGATTTCTAAGTTTCCTTTTCAGAAAAATTATTGCTGAAAACCCAGACCCACAGAAATAATGGAAAGCAGCACTTTCATACTTTCCTGAGTTCTTCGTAGTCTCCTTTAACAGAAATTTAGAATTCCTGGATTGTTAGATTTGAAAACTTGGTCTTCAGCAATTCTAAGAGATTTTCTTGAGCTGAGATACTTAGAATTGGAATGGAGCTAATTGTTACCAAGAATGGCTTTAGAAACCAGTCAGTATCTACAGATTCGTATTCAACTCCAGGAAAGTATTAATTAAAATAGGAATACAATCCAGACAAATGAGTTAATATTTGGTCTCTAATAATATTATTACTTTCACTCTTGCCTTTTAAAAAAGTTTGAAAACATCTTGGTAACCCTCTTTCAATGTGGCATCTCCAAAGATAAATCTTCTTGAATCTCTTGATTTTCTCTATCATATCTAGTATATTTTTATTCCAACCTTGAAGCATTACATTCAGTGCATTCAATTTTCCAGATATGTCCACCAGGTAAGCTATCATCATCAAAAAGTTTAATTATATATGTAATCTGCAAGGTCTATTATCAGATGGTGGAAAATTCTGATTTTGTCTCAATTCAAAAACAATTAAAATTTCCCATGTGACACCCACCTGACTTTACTCTGAAACAGAAGCTATGTGGTCAGAGCCCATCTCTTTGCATAGCATACTAAAACAATGTGTGTTCAGTACCTGGAATTTTATAAAATTAACAATTTTAATAACTTTGAGGGCCTTTTGTACTTCAGGTTACAACTTTAATGCTGAAGCTTGGCACTGAATCATGCAGTGTGTCCAAATTGCTGCTTGTGCCACTTTCTTTACTCATACTGCAACCTCCTTAGTCGTCATTGCTGCAGCCCCACAGTGTACAGCCCTGCCACAATCACAGCCCAGTTAAGTTTCATCCAATATGAATTTATTGAGGATCTTGAACATTTCCTCGTTGTTTGGGTTGGGATTTCTTTACAAAATAAAAGTTCTTCAACTGTTGTATCTGTTTGTACAAACCTTATGTAACACAAACACTGAGTCATATTGGCTATGACTGTGGATTTATCAAGCTGCAGTGCAAAATATTGACTCTTCTTCATGTGTTCTATTAACTGGTCCTGAACATTTTACACAAGGTCATCAACACATCGATGGATGGTATTATTTGACATATGAATGGTTTTCAGTGCCATGGCTGCTTGTTTACCCATCATAATTCTACATGTGTATTGCTGTTAGAAGTGGAAGGGTCTCATAAAAAACATTTTGGCTGCAGAATTCCAAAGAACCTGTAAACATACTACCTTCACTTTGTGTGTACATTTATATCGGGGATGTGATATACAAACCCATACTAGGCTAGGCAAAAAGAGGTTAATGGCCTGTTCTGGAGATAAACTTAAATCAGCTCCACCATCACAATCCTTTGCCAGAAATGTCAAGCCAGGAGGGAGTGCACGGCAGCTGCAGGTAGTATCAGGAAGGAATGGGCTGGAGGGCAGAACATACTGCTCTAGAAGAAGCTTAGTCAGCAGATCTGGAGCCTACAGCAAGCTGGTGAGATGAGAGGCCTCCCTGGGGAAGGGAAGGCTTAGTCAATGGAATGTTAGACTACTCTCAAGGAACTGACCAGAGCTCACTGAGGAAAAAGGAAAGCCTAGATACAGCCTAGGCTGTTTTTACTTCTGGGCTTGATCCCATCCCATATCCATCTTGGTCAACAGTTCTTTGTGGACTGTTTCACTAGTTTTGAGTTGAGGCATGTCCTATTCATGGGCCCCAACTGTAGTCAGTTGGTACTCTACTGATGTGACACCCATGTATGAGCAATAAGATTAGCTCTGAACACCCTTTGAGGCTGAAAGAAAGAGTTCCCTAGTGTCAGCAGCGAAGGAAAATGACTGGCAGAAGATCAGACCCAGCATCCCTATTTTAATCTCCAGAGTGAGCTCTTATATTGTGTTGACTAAATAAACATCAGCAAGACAAACAACCAGCTCCTTGCCTAAAAGGCTTGAACTCCTCCAGTTCATTAATGCTATTGCATTTTTGAGCCATCCCCAAACTGAAATGTATACATATATCAAACTGCACCACTGTATAGTTACCATTAACTTAACTGTACAGGTTTCAGATGGAGATCTAAAAACGCTCTACAAATGACCTAGAGTAGTTTTTCTATATATGAAAGCATGACAACTTTAAAGTCCAATATTTCAGCTGATTCCTGGGTTAGAGCTTCAGGAATCCTTAGGAAAGCACTGTCCACTGGTGCCATGAAAGCATCCTCTTATGGCACCTGTTTGGAGCCAAGGTTATTAAATGATTGTATAGCTTCAACTCCTCAATTCTTTCTGCTAAATCATACAGCAGTCTATTTCGGAGACATCTTGTGTTGTCCCTGCGGTCTGTGACTGATATCTGCTAGAGAATTCTTTTTTGACAACTAGATGTAGGGCAATGGGATATACTCAGTGAACCACATATCTGAGAATAGCTGAGAACAAGCACCTCCTTATCCATTGATGTAAGAAATAAGCATTTGAATCACACAACTCTTGATCAGTGGTGGAAGAGATTTCTTAGATTATCTTGTATGTATATCACATCACCACATCAGATAGGAATACAGAAAAAAAGAGATTAATATCAGTACACCAAGTTTCCAAAAACAGAAGGCTGTGGGGATTTTTGGAGGAATGCTTGAAAGTGTTCCCATATCCTTTACATCTACAGAATTGCCACTTACCAGTGTTGTAGCGGCATTAATTTTAAATAAGACCGAGGCGTCAAGTTTATGAAGTATGGATTAAAGTATTAGAAAACCCAGTTTGATAGTGATAGATTCAAGGAGCTCAATGTATTTAGCTTAACAAGAAGGTTAAGGGGTGAATTGATCACAGTTTATAAGTACCTTAACTAGGGAACAAATATTTGATAGTGGGCTCTTCAGTCTAGCAGACAAAGGTATAACAAGATCCAATGGCTGGAAGCTGAAGCTAGACAAATTCAGACTAGAACTAGGGCATGAATATTTAACAGTGAAGGTAACTAACCATTGGAACAATTTAAAAACTGTCATGGAGGATTCTCCATCACTGGAATTTTAAAATCAAGACAGGATGATTTTGTAAAGAGACACAGTCTAATTCAAAGGGAATTATTCTGGGAATTTTTTATGGCCTGTGTTATGCAGGAGGCCAGATCAGGTGATCGCAATAATCCTGCATCCGGCCTTGGAATCCATGGCCCCATCAACCTCAGGTAGAATCGTAGAGTCCTCTAGTCATTTTCTCAGAAAAAAGATAGATTGATTGGAAGGCAGCATAGAGTGGAATAGGATTGCATAGCCAAACTGACTGGCAGATCCATAGTGATTCTACTCCATGCCCCAAGGAAACATCCACCATACTCCAGGATCAAACAGTTCACAAAGAAAGAAGAAGAAGGGTGGAAAGTAGATGTTAAAACATGCTCTGGATTGTTGGGCATAAAATCAAAGCAGACCTATTTTGATGTGCTTCCCACTACCCTGTTAACAAGGTTGCTGTTTTAGATGATGCAGATGGAAACCAGTACAAGTAGGATAATACCCTGGTACTGGAAGGACTTCTTCCTCTGACAAAGTTGGAGGAGTTTCAGAGACTATCATTCTTCCCGAGCATCTTGGCTCTGAAGAGATGCTACCCCTCTGAATTGGAGATTCTTTTCATGAGCCTGAACTAACAACTGAAATAACTGACCCCATTGCCCAATATTTTGGAAGCATTGTAAGTGGCTTGTAAGACAACTAGGTACTACACATCCTATAGCCACCTGCTCCTTTGATGCCATTTTCTGTTCCTCTGGAAAGTGATAAAATTAGAATATCACCAGCTCCCAAAGCTGCAATTGGTATCTAACCATAACTGATTTGTAGTTGGCAGAATGCTTGAGAAATAGTACTCCCTCTCCAAAAGGTCACCCTATTTGTGATCCTCATCTGCCGAGTAAGCACAGCTCATATTACTTTTTCATCCTTTCATTAGCTGCTGCCATTTCCAGTGAACCAGGAGTGGGAAGAGACTGGAATCCCTGCCATAGCAACTGATATAGCAGTGAAAAAGCAAATCCCAGAGTCCAGGTCCCAACCCCAAGAATACTCTGCCTCTAGCCCTGGGACAATTAGGGGCTATTACCAAAATTATCTTAAATGTTTCAGCAGCTGTGAGGGAGAGAGGTGGTTTCTTGGGTAAGTCGGTACTAAAGGACATAGGGATTTCTGGCTCAAAATCAATTACTAGAATTACAACCACAAGAAAATGCCACCTCTGAAAAGCATCTATTATACTTGCCAACAATTAGTGCACATACATATTGCACTAGTCAAAGCTTCTGCATTTTTCATGAATAGCTCCCAATTAGAGACAGAGTAACAATTCACTCCAGAGATATATTAGCAACTCCTTAACAATACTTGCACTAATACAATTTACATCTTCAAAGTTTTGTGCAAGCATTAGATGTTAGTTGACTTCCTCTCTCCATGTGCTGGTCATTTTTCACATTGATTGCTGTGAGCTTCTCCTCTCTGGCCTCACTGCATCTCCGTCCACGCTGGTCAAGTCTGTTAAAAATGCTGCTTCTGAAGTCATCTCCCTCTCCTCCCATGTCACTCCCCCCTCCATCACCAGATCAAATTCAAGCTTCAGTCTCACCTAAAAGGCTTTACCTAAAAAGTTCCTATTTACATCTCTGCTGTGCACTTCTCCTTTTCTTCCCCTTGTTCTTCTCATTCATCTCTTTCCTGACCTTTTCTCTCTCTCTCTCTCTCTCTCTATATATATGTTCCTATCTCTCTCATTGGCCCCATACCTACAACGTTCCCCATGTCCTTGCACTCTACAAACCTTTGCTCCCCCTGCATGACCTCAGCTAGCTATTCCTCCTTCTTAATTTTGCTCTGTCACAACCCCCTCAATATGCCTCTCCTGAATTATCCTGTCTCTTTTCTTCTTCTTCAGACGTGCTCTCTGGCCTCAAACGTATCTGTCCGGGAAGTGCAGGTGCAGAGCGCTTTACAGCTGTTTCATTAGGTGGGTGGGGCAGGGCGGGGAAGTCTGCGCTGCTGCTGTCAAGATGTGAGCGCCGACAGAGCCACCCACCAAGGTGCACTGCATTTACTCCCAGGCAAAGGCCTGGAAACACGTGCATCCCGCGGCGCCCAGACGCGACGCGTGGACCCTGCCTCCCTTAGCTAACAAGCAGCGCCCCGAACTCCTTAGACACTCGCGCACGCTCAGAAAAGCGGGAGCGAACGAGAAACACCTCAACGCCCCCTGGCCGGCCCCTTTCCGAGGCCAGGGGAGTGCGGGAGCCCCGGGCTTGCAGCGACAGAGCCGCCGCCTCCCCGCGCCGGGTGACCCCCCCGCTCTCCCATCCTCCGCCCGGCCCCTGCCGGGGGCTCGAGGCTCCCGCGCCGCCACGACGGCCGTTGGCGCAACAGCAGCGGCGCTCCCCTCTCACGTGATCCGGGCTCGAGGGGGAGGGGGGGAGCGGCGATTGGCTGCGCGCGGCGCGCGGTGTTTGATGGGAGAGCAGCTGGGCGGTCTGCGGCCCCGTCAGCGGTGGCGGGAGGCTGCGGAGGCGACAGCAGGATGCGCGGCGCAGGCCCGCGGCAGGTACGGGGGTGCCCAGCGTGTCCCGGGGCTCTGCGCCGCCCGGCTGGGGGCGGTTCCGCTGGCGGCCCGGGTGCCCGGTGCTGGGGGGCTGGGTGCCCTCCCTGGCCCGGCCCTCGTTCCTGGCCGCTCTGCCCCGCGGAGGGGGCGGCGCTCAGCTCAGCAGCTGGAGCTTCCCCCGCAACCGGCTTGACAGGCGGCCCCTCTCCCTGGCGCGCAGCCTTGCGCCCTGCAAGAGCTGGGCAAGGGGGGCGGGTCTCGCCGCGTTCAGGGGAACTAGTGCAGCGCCCAGCGCACCGGGTGTGGGGGGAGACTGGGGGAGGAGGACAGGAGAGTTACAGCTTGTCACAGCAGCTTGTTCTCCATGCGCCCGCACACGAGAATTGTGCCGTTGGGGGTGGCCCCGGGAAAGCCTCCATGGTTTTATTCCTGCTTCTGTAAAGTACGGAGCAGGCGGCACAGTGTTATGGGACCATGTTTCATAAGTGATTTGCAGACAAAAGGTAGTTGCGAGTAGCTTACATTAGTTTCCAGTACAGCTATCTCAGTACAGGTAGCCTCCCTGCAGCGTTGGTGTCTCTTGGCTAGTCTGTTTTCATGGGCAGCTGTAGAAAAATAGACTGAAAAAAGGTGCTTAACCAAACCACTCATTAATTCATCATCATAGAATCATAGACTAAGGTCAGAAGGGACCATTATAATAATCTAGTCTGACCTCCTGCACAATGCAGGCCACAGAATCTCACCCATCCACTCCTGTATAAAACCTGTGTCTGAGCCATTGAAGTCCTCAAATGGTTTAAAGACTTAAAAGTGCAGAGAACCTTCTAGCAAGTGACCCGTGCCTCACGCTGCAGAGGAAGGCAAAAAACTCCCAGGGCTTCTGCCAATCTGCCGTGGAGGAAAATTCCTTCTTGACCCCAAATATAGTGATCAGCTAAATCCTGAGCATGTGGGCAAGACTCACCAGCCAGACACCCAGGAAAGAATTCTCTGTAGTAACTCAGATCCCACCGCATCTAACATCCCATCACAAGCCATTGGGCATATTTACAGCTAGTAGTCAAATATGAATTAATTGCCAAAATTAGGCTATCCTGTTATACCATCCCCTCCATAAACTTATCAAGCTTAGTCTTGAAGCCAGATATATCTTTTGCCCCCACTACTTCCCTTGGAAGGCTGTTCCAGAACTTCACTCCTCTGATGGTTAGAAACCTTCATCTAATTTAAGTCTAAACTTCCTGATAACCAGTTTATATCCATTTGTTCTTGTGTCCACATTGGTACTGAGCTTAAATAATTCCTCTCCCTCCCTGATATTTATTCCTCTGATATATTTATGGAGAGCAATCATCTCTCTCCTTAGCCTTCTTTTGGTTAGGCTAAATAAGCCAAGCTCGTTGAGTCTCCTTTCATATGACAGGTTTTCCATTCCTTGTATCATCCTAGTAGCCCTTCTCTGAACCTGTTCCAGTTTGAATTCATGCTTCTTAAATATGGGAGACCAGAACTGCACCCAGTATTCCAGATGAGGTCTCACCAGTGCCTTGTATAACAATACTAACACCTCCTTATCTCTACTGGAAATACCTCACCTGATGCAACCCAAGACCGCATTAGCTTTTTTTCACAGCCATATCACATTGCGGCTCATAGTCATCCTGTGATCAACCAATACTCCGAGGTCCTTCTCCTGTTACTTCCAACTGATGCCTTCCCAGCTTATAACAGTAGTTCTTGTTATTAATCCCTAAATGCATGACCTTGCACTTTTCACTATTAAATTTCATCCTATTACTATTACTCCAGTTTACAAGGTCATCCAGATCTTCCTGTATGATATCCCGGTCCTTCTCTGTATTGGCAATACCTCCCAGCTTTGTGTCATCCACAGACTTTATTAGCACATTCCCACTTTTTGTGCCAAGGTCAGTAATAAAAAGATTAAATAAGATTGGTCCCAAAACTGATCCCTGAGGAACTCCACTAGTAACCTCCCTCCAGCCTGACAATTCACCTTATATCAAATGCCTAGTCTACTAAGGACCATTTTGCTAACCAGAGTGACCATGGTTGATGGTGTTGCACCAGACAGCAGATCTGTCTCAATATTGTGAATCCAGTAAACTCCTTAATTAATCTCTTTGAAGTCCAGTTTGATCCTAAATCTGTTTTTAAAATAAGGTTTTACAAAACTTAACACCATCAGATATTTCCAATGACATTTAAAAAACTAATCAATAGAAAGATTTTTAGCAGATGTTCCTTGCAACCCAAACACTGGAACATATTCTAATCTATAAGAACCTGAAATTTGAGGGGGAAAAAACAACTAAAATTAACTTCAGGAGTCTGTTTTCATTGCTCAAACTGAGATGCAAAACCAGGCAGCCGTAATGGTGGAAAAACAGATTTGATTTTAAGAATTTGTTTAGTAATCTAAGGTTTTTTGCAACATAGGTAAAGAAACTTTAAAAAATGTTAACATTATATTCTCAAAGGTCTATACATTCTCAAGCTTGGATTGTTTCAGGTTGTTTCACACCTAATTGTCTTTTCTGCAGGGTTGGCTTTCTTGAATTAAAAACTTATGATGATACTGGCCAAAAATGCGTGTCTAAAACTTAGATTCCTAAATCGACATAATATGATTTAAGAACACAATTTAGGCACCACATTTGAACACGTTGTCAACTGTTTTTATGCAATCTTGACTGTTTTTATAGTACCTGAAGATTATTTTTTAAAAAAGCTGGAATAAATACCAAATCATATTCTGTGATTCTAATTACAAAGCATATTGGGACTTTTTAGTCAAGGCTATGAGGGTTATATTTTGTTAGTTAATGGTGACTTTACAAGATTTTATTTGGATTTAGAGAATGGAATCAACTCAGAATGGGCTTCCACTTTTTTCATTTGTGGTTGTTGCATTGGCAATGAATTGTCAAGAGAAAGCATCAATGAATTATGGGCAAAAATGGTTTTCTGGTGAAAATTGCAAACAAAACTGTATATGTCTACTATTGAAGGGGGAAAGAAAATCCTTGCAATCATCTAATAGAATCTCTTGCATACAGTTTTTTATAAACTCTCAATAGTCATCCCTTTGTATATTATCTGAATTGAGGTGACTTTAAATCTTGAGAATATTTTGCATAAGTGTTTCAGGTTGCAAAATTAAAGGATCTGAACTTGATTTTTGAGATCACCTGCATTTTACAAAACACGTATTTATTATAGCAGAGTGGAGAAACCTGAACTGAAAATAGAGGTCTTTCTATATCACTTTTTTATACCATTTTTTCTCGGAGGGCTGTTGGAGGGTCTGACGCTTTTGTCATCTTTGCTTTAAGGTTAGCGTTCTATTAGAGTTATAAAGTAAGACAAGCAGCAAAGAATCCTGTGGCACCTTATAGACTAACAGACGTTTTGCAGCATGAGCTTTCGTGGGTGAATACCCACTTCTTCAGATGCAAGTGGTGGAAATTTCCTGGGGCAGGTATATATAAGCAAGCAAGAAGCTCTAGCTTGCTTCTTGCTTGCTTATATATACCTGCCCCAGGAAATTTCCACCACTTGCATCTGAAGAAGTGGGTATTCACCCACGAAAGCTCATGCTGCAAAACGTCTGTTAGTCTATAAGGTGCCACAGGATTCTTTGCTGCTTCTACAGAACCAGACTAACACGGCTACCCCTCTGAAAGTAAGACAAAATGCTCATATTTCAGTCTTTCCTGAAGAAAGCACTCTGTGTAAGTGCACAATTCTCAAAACAAATTTAGCAGAACACCAGATTAAGCATGCGGATATTCTTCTGATTTTTGCTATTAGTTTTTCCTACAGTTGTTTTATATGGGTGGGACTTCCTGCTCAGTAATTGACTGGTCAGCTTCCCTTTTAAAAAAAAAAAAAAAAAAAAAAAAAAGGAAGCTTAACCGGAAACTTTCCCTTCTGCCTCATTCAGCCTTTTAATTTTCCCAACCATTCAGTTTTCACATAGATTTTCTTGATTACTATAAAGAAACTAGCTTCCGTACATTAATCTGGTTGAAGGGATACTGTCAACATATTTTATCTCTCAATTTCAGAATTTACTGTAAAATGTTTCCACATAACTTTTATCTTAAATGATAAGGTTATTGCGTTGCAGCATTGGGGTAGCAAATACTGCACATGATAACACGGTTGCATTTTCAGTAATATGTGATGATGATTATGGAAGTAGGTTCTTTCACAGCACTGACCATCACTTGGAGTGAAAAGAGGAAGTCTACTCATGCTGGTGGAGACAGAGGAGGAAATAAGCTGTAACTTGCTATTGGCCAGGGCATGAGAAGGAAGCAGGTCTAGGGAAGGGGAAGTTTTGTCATGGTGGATATTAGAATGTTAATGGTGTATGTGTGAAGTAGAGTGAGCAAGACCCTTGGATATTGTATTTATGGAGGAGCTGGAGGAAATCTGTCCTATGGTTGTTTGTGAAAGAGCTGCAGAAGAAAGACATGAGGGAAGAAGAGTGGTACTGGAAGGGCTGGCAGATAATGTACTTCATGTGCAAACCAAAACAATGGGGAATGCTTAATCTTTCAAATATAATATATGGCATATAAATAAAGAGTGGTAAATTTACTTGCTTCCCTAATTTAGCTGTTCATATCAGATATAATTCCTTTAAAAGTGTCTGATTTTTCAGAACAGTACATGTAAAGCAAGTCACAGTTCTAGTCCATATGAACATGTGTCCATACCCGCATTTTGGCAAGCCTGCTTTCTTTCTTGGATATTTGCCAAATAAGTTTCAAAATACACAAATGATACTAATAATGCTAAGTTAAATATATACTAAGATTGTCTGTGTCTTTTTAAAGAATGCAAACTTTCTGGTGAGTAATTAGACACATTGTAGCTTAGCCCTTCTTATATGATTTTGCAACAAAAACAGCATCTCTTTTTAGAAGTGTTCAAGAGCAAAGTGTCTACCCAGAATGGTCAAATATATAATACATATTTGGCATACACAGCCATGTATGTGACTGCCAAGTAGATGTTATATAAACTTCAATGCTAAAAAAAGTTTTTTGTTAAAAACAAATATATTATTCTTTCATTGTGGACTCTGTAGTAGTAGTGGCTATCCACAGGGTAAATCTAAGGGACCCAGAAAGTAATTGTGCTTTTCCTTGTCTGCAGCTCACCCCTCTTGATTAGTCATTTGGCAGCAGCAAAGTTGATCTGTCCATCTGTTCTTTGCATTAATTTGGCAGTAGTTCAAATACTGATTTTCTTAGCATCTTCAGGGATTGTTTTCAGAAACATAAGACTTAACTGCATTCTCATAGTTCTGGCTTCGATGGAAATTTTTGGTTTTCTTAAATGGTGAAGAGGTACTTAGCCACAGCAGTATTAGCTGTAGTGAGTGCTATGTGTACTGTGTTGTTACCTTGTTCTGACAACCTCTTAAACTTTTTGAGAAGAAATCTGGATCTGCATGAAGTTTCTGTATCTTGGCCAAAGATAATTAGTAATAGTAATTTAATACCTCTGCTAAAATGAAGGAATATTTCTCTTAGAGATAGTGTCATTTCAATTTCCTGACTTCAAAACACTTGGTACAAACCCTTGTTTTGGGGTTTGGATTATTACCAGGGATGCTAGTTTTCTGTGATTAACCCCCCCCCCCAATTCTCTGATTAAAAAAACCCCATACAAATCTGTATTTTTCCACAATTAAAATGAAATGCTGAACTTTAGTTTCCCTAGCCATAATATATATAGGTCCATCTGTTGGACACAATGTTTTATTAGACTGTAGAACCCCATTTATCTGAGCCTCCATTATCTGACTTTCTGTATTAACTGAACCATAGATGCCCAAGCCCCCTTCACTGTCAGCCCTAGGTGGCTGGTGGTTCCGTTAACACAGAGAGCTGGATAATGGAGGCTCAGATAAATGGGGTTTTACTATATGTAATGTTTGTTTTTTACAAAATGTAAAAACTAAAGATTCTCTGTAAAAATGCATATTCCATGGCAAAGGGATTTCTAGAATCCCTGGTTATTACAAATAGGAATTTGTAACTTATTTATAGATAAAAATTCTAAATTGAGGGACTAAAATGGTAGCAAAATATATAATCTTTATCTGTAAATTCTGTCTGAACCCATCTCAGCAAGATCATGGCTGAAGGTTGTTGGTTTATGATTGCTGTTCATTGGTCTCTGAAGTAATTTGGTGGTTATTCCATTTTTCAATGAAGCATCCATATAGTAAAAACTACATTACGATTTTTGTTGATTGGAATCCTTGTCAGTCTTGGCAGACAGCTGGACCTGGAGACTGACCATTAGAAGTATTAAAGGGCCATTGCACTGCTGCTGGCTGGATTGTATATCTTCTGGGCACAAAGAGAGGCCAATCTGACACTTCACAAGAGTATTCAATTCACATTCAATTTGAATTTGACAAATTAGATTTTTTTTCAATGTGGTCTGAATTTTAAATCTGCAATTGGAATTAATTTATGGCTAATTAAATTATAATTAAATTATATAGCACTTAAATAATTCTCATTTGCTAAATTATAACTTTTGTGGCACTTAAATGAAGACAAGGGTTTGGGTCTCTGACTACTAATTATTTTGTATTTCACTTGTAGATAGATATCTCCAAAGCAAAACATAAACTTGCCCACAATCTTGGTAGGCTAATTAGTAGAATGACTTAACTATACAAAGAGGTTCTAAAACTGGTGGCTGGAGTGCAGGATAGTGTGAAGAATTTGGAGATGATAGACACCTGTATGCAGTGTTGTTTAATTTATATTCTAGAATGCAATTTTGAAATATCACCTTAAACATCTTAAAATATACTTTTGGCGTATTCTTAAACAGTAATGCTTTACTTCTAGCTGTGAATTCCATCAGAAGATTGTTCTAAGCAACCAAAACAACCTATTTCCACAAATAAAAAAAATGGGTGGATTAGTGTCCCGATGGCGGGTAAGTAAATCTTATTACAATATAAAAATCTTTAAAGATAGTTCAGAAGACTAAAATACTTTGATATGGTTTAGAACAGAATTCTGTATTTGTTCATGATACTTTAGTCAAAAAATTGTTCTGAATCTGAAATTTCTAGTAATTAATCTATGTGCTGATTGAAAACCAATAACCAAATAAACATTGGTCATGCTACCCAAATGGAAAACTGCATAGCTGAATAGGCCTGGGTTCAGAATCCAATTAGGCATGTCCTTACTAATAGGCTGTTTTTGTGCCTTTCTTAACTTTTACTGCTTTCTTTGTCCTACCTTTCGACCTTGCTTTGAATTTGTAACTATTGGAAATGTGGTGAAGATGGTTGTCACCTCAGGGATACCTTCAGACATCCTTTTCTAGATCTAAACAATCACTTAACACTGGATCAGGACAGATGTAGCAGTACATACAGGTTGTAATTTGGTTGCTGTTCCTGAGCCTTTTAACCTAGGTACTAATGGATAAATCAGGGAGAGTATCAACCTTTATCTGTCTAGAGACTTACATGTATGTACTAGTATAAGAGTGCTATTTAAAAATAGAAGTGAGTCTCCCTTCCTTCCCAGTCTGCAGGAAAACTAGCGTCTTAGTTTACATGTTTGTTGTTGGGATGTGTGAGGAAATTATGGCAAAGTTAGGTCAAAGACATGAATGGTGAAGTCTGGTCATTCTTGCCTCTTGCAGGAGTAAGTTCCATAGTATAGGTCCTTCTTGTTTTTTCGGCATATCTAAGTGTGAAAGCTTCCTTTACAAAGCACTTGTAAACTGCAAACTATTTAAAGCTAACCTAAATTCACTGTATATTTCTCAAATGTGTTGCATGCCCAAAGAATGTTTTGAGTTTTTAACCAAATACCACATAAATCTAGTCCTCTAAAGATTTAACCCGTCAAATTTGTATAATAGATGTTTTACCAGGTCCTTAAAGGTAAAATATAACTTTCCTGCTCATGTTGTGCCATTTGGCTGACACCTCTACTTGAGTTTGAGGAGGACCCAAACAAGATAATGAGCTGGTTGAGATGTTTCTTCATTTCTTAAAACTCAGTGTTTTGGAAGATGGAATCTATTCCTGAAAGGAATCCTCCTGGGAGGGAAAAATAGTCTGTTTGCATTTGCTAGTAATTTTTATTTAAAACAAATACACACAGGCAGCAATGTTCACATGACTTTTTTGTTGGAATGTGAGGTTGGTCTCTGCTATTCACATCTTCTCCCTTATTTCATTCATCTCTTCACTAATATATTTCCTTTCCTTCCTTCCTCTCATTTATTCCATATTCTACATTCATAATTGCCTCCAATCCTACACAGGTGCTCTGCCTTTCACATGTTCTCTCTCTCTCTCTCTCAAAATCTTCCTCCAAGTCTTGTCTACCTTCCTCCTTATTGCCACTGTGTGTTTACACCAGATCACTAGCATTGGAGTGGGTAGAGGAAAGGTGAGTTCCAGAGAACAATGAAGGGCAGCTCTCCTGCACAGCAGTTGTTAATTTGTAATGAAAAAGTTGCCGGGGCTCAAGCAATTGGGTGCTGGAGCTTAACCAATTTTTGTTACTTTCATAACTGATGCAGCAAGCTAAGTTTCCTCTAAGCTGCGCAGCAGCACAGCTGCCTATTTAGTGCCGTGCAGGCACTCAAAGCTGTGGCGTGGAGAGGTGCCTCTCCCCAAGCCCCGGACCTGCCAAGGTGTCCCTCCCCAGCCCAGCCCCAGACCTGCTGCAGGTGGGGGACAGGCGCTCCTCCCCCAGCCCAGCCCTGGACCTGCTGCGGCCGGGGGACAGGCACCCGTCTGCCGGGACAGGTGCCCCTCCCCTGACCAAACTCAGTTGGAACCTGCTGTGGCTGGGGGACAGGCACCCCCATCACCCAGCCTGGCCCCGATCTTGCTGCAGCCAGAGGACAGGCGCCCAGACCCAGTCTGGCCCCGAACCTGCTGTGGCCAGGGGACAGGTGCCCCCTCCCTCAGCTCTGACCCAGCCTGGCCCCGAACCTGGTGCAGCTGGGGGACAGGTGCCCTTCTCCATCCCACCCTGGACCTGTCGCGGCAAAAGGAGAGGCACCTCTCTCCCCTACCCCAGGTGGTGCTGTGGGGAGAGAGCTGGGGCGGAGTCCTCCTCTCCTCACTAGCCCAGGGGAGGCCCACTGCACTCCAAACCCCTCATCCTAGCCCCACCCCAGAGCCCGCACCCCCAGCCGGAGCCCCCAACCCTCTGCTCCTGCCCTGAGCCACTCAACCCTGGCCCCACCCCAGAGCCCACACCCCGATTCATCTCCCCCCCCCCTCCAACCCTTTGCCCTAGTCCTGAGCCCCCTCCCACAGTCCGAGCCCCTTGGCCCCACCTTGCCACATGAATTTTATTATGTGCACCAATTTGGAGGTGATATATCACACACCGCCTCCATATTGGTGCACATAACAAAATTCATTTCGCACATGGGTGGGAAAAATTAGAGGGAACACTGGCAGCAAGGCCAGAGGTGTCGGGGCTATAAACTGCTAAGCCTGGAAGTGCCAGAGATCAGCCCTGGAAAGTCCTGGCACAAATTCAACACTGAAGCAGGTTTTTCTAAGGCAGTGTTTCTCAAATTGTGGGTTGGGACCCCAAAGTGGGTTTCAAACCCATTTTAATGGGGTCGCCAAGGCTGGTGTTAGACTTGCTGGGGCCCAGGGCTGAAACCCAAGCCCCACCACCCGGGGCAAAAGCTGAAGCCCGAGAGCTTCAGCCTTTGGTGGCAGGGCCCAGGATTACAGGCCTTTGTCCCCGCCCATCCCCCCGAGCGGTGGGGCTTGGGCTTTGGCCCCCCAGCTGGGGCAGCTGGTCTCGGGCAGGCTCAGGCTTCGATTCTCTCTCCTGGGGTCCTGTAGTAATTTTTGTAGTTAGAAGTGGGCTGCGGTGCAATGAAGTTTGAGACCCCCTGTTCTAAGGGCATGTCTACACTACAGACTTAAGTCAACCTATGTTAGGTCGACTTCCAGCCCCACAGTAATTAGTGTGGACACCAACCACCACAGTACTCTCCTTCTGTTGGTGGTGTGTGTCCTCACCAGGAGTGCTTCCACTGACTGTGGGGCGGGGTTGAGAGCCAGCTCTGCACAGCTCCCCACCAGGAGCAGAGGCTAGCTGCTCGGGCTTCTCAGATCTCTGGGGAGCTGGGCAGGTGCAGCCTGGCAGAGAACTAGGGGCAGCTGGGCTCTAGCTGTCTGGCTTTCTTGTCAATTTCAGGGCTCCAGCACCTAGTCCTGAAATTGACAAGACAGCCAATGTAAGTAAAGCAGTGTCTACCCAGACACTGTGTCGCCCTGACTACACCAACATAAGCTCTATCTCTAGTGTAGGTAGAGTTATTATGTCGGTGTAGTAGGGCATTTACATCGGCGGGACAAGGCTGTATTGTGTACACTGAGATAATTAGATCGACATAAATTGCCTTACATCGATCTACCCTGTGTAGATCAGGTCTTTGAATGTTAGGTCTGCTGGCAGTGTGCACATCCTTGTTAGTGTGTGGCTTAGGAGAGGAGCCTTTATGAGCAGCTAATGTCAGCAAGAAATGTGCATGGAAAATGGATAACTAGTTAATTAAAATGAGTAGGTTTTAGATACTACAACGTAAAAGTACACTTCATTTTTTGGTTTTGAATGAAAACATCTTAATTTTTTATCACACACGAGTACTGCTGGCAGTATGTTGTAAATAGAATAACTTGGGTATCACTGTAGAGTTCAATGACACCTCTTTTCCCTCCCTTTTAAGCAGGCAAAGCCTTCGACAGTAGAAGTGTTGGAGAAAATTGATAAGGTATGTATTTTGCCTCTGCACTATCCTTGTTTTGTTTACTTTAAAAATAGACATCTAACATCTGGGCAGTTTTTTAAAATCATCAAGCTTTTAACAAATATCGGGGAGAGGAGGTTATTCACATTTTAATTAACGTTGGCAGAACTCAATTTTAACTTTTTTTTAAAGAATTTTGTCATGTCAATGTTTTAAAATTTGTATTTATTTAAATCTTTATAGTTGCAGGAAGTTATGGGCGGGGGATCAGGTAATTATTTAATCTCAGTAGACAGATTCAGAAAGTTAAAGCTTTATAACCATTAAAACACACATTGTCAACATCACATGTCAATATATACAAAGTAAATATCATTAAATCAAAATCTAAGTTCTTAAGCAGTGTTTTTTTACTTTGCCTGTCTGTCTATTTTGATAATTATCAATGGAAATAATTTTTTGTTGGTTTGTGTGCTTATGGTGAAATCGATATTTACCGACATTTACGGATAAAGAAAATCAGAGCCTTCCAAACCTAATTGTAATGGAATTAAAATTATAATGGTGCTGATTCCAGACTTGAGCAATGATGTACTAGAGACTTGGAGTTTCAGGAGAAGGAAAGCAGAGAGCAGAACCCCAACATTAAATGATTTTGAACATTAGTACTTCCTCGAGAAATAGCTACATAAGTTATAGTCTAAGTCTACATTTCAACAACTTGTAAAGTGAATGAATGTTAAATTGGCCTTATTGGAGAATCTAATTAAGGCTAATGGTTAGGCCTTCATTTTTATATTCTCCAGAAAATGTCACTAGAACAAAGTCCTATTCATTTGGCTCATTCAAAAAGCTTCAATATAGGTTGTTACAACTCTTATTATGGTGGTAAAATAAGACCATGGACAGAATAACTAAAGAGACAGTTCAGTGATCTAGTATGATTCTGGTCAGCATTTGTGAAAGATGTCTGTTTATGGAGCAATGACCTGTTTTGAAATATCCAGTTGGTATTTTCATTGGCCAAATGAATGAAGGTGTGGGTAATCCTATTGTCACTAAAAGTACAAAGCACTGCTAGATCATTCATCCATCTGCCAAAAACCCCAAAACAAAACAGTGTTAAAATATTCAGGACTGTATTATTAATGGGAGGGAGTACTAAAACAAAAATATAGTTCAAGTGGCTGCAATAGCTCAGCCTTGTCACAGGAGGAGATGGTACTATTAAAATATAAAAACATATTTTGAAGTTTCACAGATGCCTGTTAAAGCAACAGCACTCAAACTGGACTGCGGAACACTTTGCTGTGAACACAAAAAGCTGCCTGGTCCCATGATGCTGGTTCTCCCCCTGGTTTCCAAGTTACTAAATTCCATTAAGACAACTAAAAATACATATATTCTTAATATCATTCTTGAGTTGCTGTAGTTGCCCAAGGAATGTTATCTGCTCATGAATGAAGTGCAGATGGTCCATGCCACAACCAGTGTATTAAGGTGTAGTTCATGCTATGAAAACTGTTAGATCTGTTGGACAAACAGTGTCATGTACAGAAAGCCTGATTGCTTTTGTAATGTTTTCAAATGTCACACTGAAATGCTCAACTTCAACAAACCTAATAAAGCATCAATTAACTTCAGCCACTAGTCACTTAAAAATCCTTTATTTACAGGAAATCCAGGCATTAGAAGAATTCAGAGAAAAAAATCAGAGGCTACAGAAGCTATGGGTTGGAAGACTACTTCTCTACTCATCAATTCTTTATCTTATTACTTGTTTAATTGTATATTTGTGGTATCTTCCTGATGAATGGACAGCAAGGCTGATTATGATGCTTCCATTTTTTGCATTTCCATTGATGTAAGTAAAATATGCCTTTTTCCTAATTGCTGTCTCTTTGTTGAAAGGAAGTGGAAAGTGAATGTCAGCAGGGGCCTGAATTTGTTTTTGACAACCTTTGAGTTATCACAACTTGCTGGATTTTCCCATTAAAATAGATCTCCGTAGTTAGGCACATCTTTTTTTTTTTTTTTTTTAAGGGAAATGTCTCTGCTGGGCCTGGGTTTGGAGTGGAAAGATTTTTCTGTTCAAAAAGTGTCAACATCTGAAGATGCTTGGCTTATCAGAATGATACTCAGTAGAGTTATGTAAATCTAAACAGCTTTAAAATCAGTTTACGTTTGGGTTGAAGATAAGTTATACTCCTGTTCTGAGGTTTTTAAAGGGATATCATCAACTCAAAATCTAGTCCTTTTAAGAAAAAAATATTTAAATTATTAGAGTACTACAGCTACACCTAAAATTCCTGGACCATTTTTATGGCTTTATTATCATTTAGGTTTTTACAAAATTTTCTCACCCCATTGTCTGAAACAGTTGCACAAACAAAATACTTTGTAGGTAGTCGGAATGCTGGAAACTAAAACTGGAAAAGAAAAATGTTCTAATTTTTCAGTTTAAGTACATTTTAGGTGCAACTAACAAAACTATGTGAATGTTCATGTTGAATGGATTTTTTTTTTAAGTTGATGGTGTCCTTTTAACATGGATGAGTCTCACACGAAGAGCTGTTCTACTGGAGTATTCTTGACAGGGTTTTTTCTTATCGTAGAATGCTGTTAACTCTTTGAATATACACTAGGTTTGTTTGAGCTGATTACTTTGCTTGTTAAGTGTCTTGTTTTCAATTTTTTGAGTTTAGTTTCAAATTATACCCCTGCTGGAATTTAGGCTTGACAGGATTTTCACCGTGGATCACCTTTTGTGTGGGAGCAGAGAGGCATGAAGTCTGTTTAGCCTTTTGGGGCTTTAATACAGATATTATAGCACGACTGATTTGTGTAGACTATGGACAGCAAAACTACATGCAGAAGTCTTTTAAAATGCTTTTTGCACATATAGTAATCTTGCTATTCATAATATATATTAAGTTACTATACAATATTGATGTTCACTTGAAAATGGACATGTATATTGGTCTACACTTTTTATTTCATGAAATGCATGTACAGCAATACACTGACTGAACTGACCTGTAAATGAAGGCTCAAGTAGGTTTTGACAAAAGAGAATGAATAGGTTTTGTTTTTTTCCTCCCTGATAGTATTGTGAAACAGGCTTTTTAGCTAGCCTTCTATTTATGCCAGCCTCTCTCTTATACTCAAATATGGCAAATGTGTAGAAATGAGTACAGTAACTCCTCACTTAATGTTGTAGTTATTTTCCTGAAAAATGCAACTTTAAGTGAAACGATGTTAAACGAATCCAATTTTCCCATAAGATCGAATGTAAATGTGGCGGGTTAGGTTCCAAAGAAATTTTTGGGGGCGGACAAAAGGCATTATATACTGTACAGTACTGTACTGTGGTGGGGGGGTGCCCCTGGCTTATCCCTGGGGCTCTGGGTGGGGTTGTGGGGTCTGGGAGGGAGTTAGGGTGCGGGAGGGTGCTCAGGATGGGGGAGGAGGCTCAGGGCTGTGGCAGGCAGGAGGTGCAGAGCACTTACCTGGGGCAGCTCCTGTTTGGTGCAGGGGGTGTGCAGGTGGCTCTGCGCTGCGCGGCACCGCCCCCATGCCCGCGAATTCTGGGGGCCGCAATTCTGGGAGCTGCCCGCCCCGGCAGGCAGGGCCACCCGGAATGCAGGGGCTTTTGGAGCTGCAGGGCCCTGGGCTAAGGGGGCCCCAGGGCCCTGGCCTGCAGCTCTTAGGCCCCTTTTGGAATGCGGCCCTGTGAGCACAGGCTGGAGGACTCAGGAGGAGCAGGGGCAGCCCCCTCCCTCCCAGAAAGTCCTAAGCGCCGCCAAACAGGGGAAGCGCTGGGAGGAAGGGAGGGGGAGAAGAGGAACTTGTGCAGTGCTCCCTTGTAAAGTCAGCCAAACGACGTTATAAAGGAGCATTGCACAACTTTAAACGAGTAAGTTCCCTAATGGAGCAGCGACGTAACTTCGAAAACAGCGTTAAGTTGGAGGACATTAAGTGAGGAGTTACTGTATTGCCATTGTTCAAGGGCCTGTCGTCTTCTATTAGTCTGATCTTCTAATGGATCTTTTGTTCTCCTGTTTTTCTAAGTTCAGTACACATTTCATTTTTGAATGATAGGCTTCCATGAAATCCTGGGTCAGGCAACCACCAAGCATATGAATGTTTAAAATTAAATTTAGGCTCTTAAAACTTGGAAGCGTGTGTCTGATTTTTTTTTTTCCGCCCCCTGAATCCAGTCCTCTTCAGTTTCCTCTGGCAGGTATGAATGGCAAGCAGCTGCCAGCATGTCTTCTCTCTGTCAAGAGGTGAACCTATGTTGAATGCCTGGTGCCATCCAGAACTAACTCTAGAGATTTTTCTGCCTTAAGCAAACTGGAAAATGTCTACCTCCCCCAGCCTGCAGTCACTCACTAACACTACTATGTTACATCGCTCCCACAAGGTCTGAGTATGTTACTGATGCTGGTACAGTGAGCTAGGTTCTAGGAATATGTAGCATTTTTAACTTTGAAATACCTACATTTAAATAGCTGAAGACTTGAGGAAAAACAGTGGCACATAAGAAGGCCTCGCTTCTTGAAACTGCAATTACTTCCATTCAGAATTATTTTGTCTCATTCCTTCAGCTGAAACTTTAAATAGTTTAAGTCTCTGATAATTAAATTGACAAGATTCTTCATTTAACCTTTTAAATTTGAGAGCTGGAGTGGACATCTTATAGTCCTAAAAAAGAGAATTTAGAATGGAAACTTCAATATTAATAGCATTATCTGGTTACTCAACATATAGTACTAGGTGGTGGGTTGGGGGAAAAGAAACTTGACTTGGGAAAAAATACATAATTGTTAAAGGAAATAATGCTTTTGGGTTTATAGCATACTCTCAAAAACAATTTAAGACCCTATAAACATACGATGCATCATTGTATCATCCCTTTATAGAGAATAGGTGCCACTCACATGACATATAAGGAATATGTCAGCAATCAGACTACTTTATAACTATTTAAAAAATAGTTATTAAACCATGAATTTGAAAGTGGAATGTCAGTATAGTATGCCTTTGTTAATCCTGTCTCTGTCAGTGATTTGTTGTCCGTGACCTTCAGCAGTCACTTCACCTACGTGCCTTGACATCTCCATCTGGAAAATTGGGATAGTAGTTAACTAACTTATCTCTCAGGGATTTTGTGACAATTCATTGTTGTAAGCATTTTAATAATGCAATATATAAATGCTAAGTATGCGCTTATTAAACTGTGACATTAATGTGTTGTGTTAAAACATTGTGGAATTGTGCTTATTCTTTGTGATGCTGAACATGATTTTTGGTAACTCTGGGCTTTAACCTCGTGCAGACCTCTAATATTTATTATTGGCTTCATTTAATTCCGTGTCTGCCTTTAGATTTTTATATAGTGCCAATGACAAACAGGGTTTTATATAAAATTCTCAGTGAGGCTTGAAAATCTACTTGCCACTAGGGAGTTAGTAGATTTTCCTGATGACAAGCAAGAGGGGCCCTTAAATTATTTTTTTAAAATAATAGTTTCTAATCCTTATGCCTGAAAGGAGAACCTGACTAATGTAAAATGAATGTAAATCAGTGCAGTTTTTTCTTCCTACGAGTGCAGATAAACTGCTCCATTGTCTCTGCTAATATTCATAGTCTTATGAAGCAGCAGGATAAAACTGACAAGAGATGGGTCAGCATCACTGCTGCTATTCAATTTTACAGGACTCTGACAAGAATAATGTCAGTTTACTCTTCTACTTGGAAAAAGATTTAACGTAGCAAGTGCACAATAGCTGTTTTCTGTGGACCTTCCTGGTACGACCCCTCCCCATTAACCTCCCAAATCTTCAGTTTTTTGAGTATAGCTGGGAAGTCTAGTCCTCAGGTTAGTATATTTCTGATAAATATTTCAAGGAGTAACCTGCAAATGAAATTGTTTTTAGCAGATTACTTGAGCAGCATAGTCCTTGAATTTATAATGTTTCTACATGAAAAGCAATCGTTGCTTGAATCCTTACATATTATATGTGACTAAATATGTGTCAGTAGTTTATTTTTAAAATTCTTACTATTATACGTTTTATTGCTTTACTTTTGGAGGGTATATATTAAAACTTCCCTATGAAATATGACATTGCCATTGTGGCTGTTCTTCATTAGCTCTTCACATAGTAATAATTTGTTTCATTATATTTTAATAGAAACATTACTGATTTTATGTAAATCAGTGCTGTGATGGGAGGAAACGCTGGAGCATCATTCATAACTTCCTACTTTGTAATATATTTGGGAAGATTTTCACTATTTTCTGCATAGTTGCTAAGGATAATAATATAATATAATAATAATAATAGGTATATCTCCAATCTCCTAGAACTGGAAGGGACCTTGAAAGGTCATCGAGTCCAGCCCCCTGCCTTCAGGACCAAGTACTGATTTTTGCCCCAGATCCCTAAGTGGCCCCCTCAAGGATTGAGCTCACAACCCTGGGGTTTAGCAGGCCAATGCTCAAACCACTGAGCTGTCCTTGAAGGAAATGATTATAGATAATCTACTTTGAAAACTAGGTGTTGGAAGTAAGGTGACCAGATGTCCCGATTTTATAGGGACAGTCCTGATTTTTGGGTTTTTTTCTTATATAGGCTCCTATTACCTCCCCCCAATCTCCTGTCCTGATTTTTCACACTTGCTGTCTGGTCACCCTAGTTACAAGGGAAATGTGACCTAGGAGTAATGTTATTTTTTCTGTTGGCGTCCTTTGCAACATTTGCAAGAGATGTTGGAGGGGAACAATGCCACCTTTTGTGAAAGTGTTTGACATTAGTTGTTCTGTGAAACTTGAGTTTCTATTAAACCTTCAGAATAGGCTACTTGTAAACCATTTTGGAGGAGTGCTAGTCACTCCATAATTGAGGGTGAAGTTAGCTTCCCATTACAGATTCAACTATTTTCAGTTGTTTTATTAGTCTTAATGTAAAATAACTTTTTCCCCCCCACAGAATCTGGTTTATAAGAACAGTGCTCATTTTCTTCTTTTCCAAAAGAACAGAAAGAAACAGTAAGTATCTTTTCAGTCTTTTTCAAATCCTGTGGAACTAATTAGTAGGAGTGAGACTCAATATAATGGTATACAGGTACTTATATTAGCTTCCAGGAGAGGAATGATGACCTCTTGGTTGAGGCACAGAACTGGGACTTGGTAGACTTTTAAATTTTGTTTCTGCCACTTACGTCCTTGGAAAGTCACTTAATCTCTTTTCTTCCCATATATAAAATGGCAACGCCCTGCCATAGAGGGGTGTTCTGAGGTGTAATAGATCAATGCAGGGGCCTTCAGCACTGGTGCACCTTGATCCTTCCTATTCTCTGCCTGTGGCATACAATAGTCCAATCTCCTTTGGGTTTCATTTACCTTTGAGATAAGAATACATGATCTAGTGGTCCCTTCTGGCCTTAACTTCTATGATTTTATGTGAGAGACTCATATGGCTCCCTGACTAGAATATAAGCTCGATTTGAATATAGGCTTCAAAAAGTTACTACAAGTACTCTGGCAGTATTTTGACTGTCTTAACTTTCACATGCTATGAGTAAGGGCAGAGACTGTTTATATGAAATAAATTCCAATGTCCTTCTTTTGAAGAGACTACTGCAGTCGTCTTTGTTGTTTGTAGCATGGCTGTAATAGTATGCTATTAAAAAGCAGCAGCATCTTCTAAATGGAAAAGTGTGACAGGCAAGCATCATTTTCTTGATGCAATATTAATATGTTGTCCTTTTGAGAGCTGCCTATCCACTGTAATGGGAATTCCTGACTTTTTTTTAAAGTAGTACAGCTAGGTGGCATGAGAATAATACAGAATGTTCAAAAGGGATGGCCAGAGTTCTAATAAAAGGATAATTTCTAAGGCAAAATTTAAAAACAGGCATTTGTGGTGGCGGGTCTGTCCATAGCATTTAGAATTCATGAAGAGACCGCTTCATTAAAGGCGAGATTGCCTTCAACACTCCTTACTGACGTATGCAAAACATGTAAAGAGAATTCAGATTTGGCCCTGTCTTATGACTCAAAGGAAATTCAAGAATTGTACTTGAGTTATTTGAAACTCCTTGTAATTTCCCAAATTAAGCAACATAACTTTTTGAGCATCTTTCCTCTGACTCAATACTGCTTAAATATTTTAGATATAAATATACCTATAGCTTTATTTTTCACTGTGCTCCAGGATTATTTTCTTTGGAGATGAAAGTGTATCGGTGTCTCGTGCTAATATGTTGCACTTTTTTCACTTTCTGCAGTATCTGTGTAGTTTGCCTGGATATTTTAAGTTTACAGACGTTTTAAACTCAACAAACTAACTTAATATTTTTTGTTAAACCCATGTGTTGAGGGAATTTTTATGCAGCTTGGAACATGCCAATATGAACTAAGTCTAACCATTCCAGAAAATGGGAAGGACAAAGTTCTCTGCCTTAATTAAAAAGCTAGTGTCAAATTTTATTTGTCAATAGAGCTTGGATTACCTGAAAGCAATGGGAATTTGAATGGGCAAAGGACACTAGGATGTAATCTTAAACTGAATTATTTTGGCCAAAAACTAAACAGACTAGCTCAGACTTCTCTTCCTCCATATTCTTTTCCTTCTGAGTACAGCTGTTAACTCCCACCCCACTGTCATTAGGATTAAGTTAATTATTTTTGTTCTAGACAGGGGCTACTCTGGGAGGCCATTCTTTTATCTTATCTCTTTCTCTTTCACCACAAGCTGTAGTGGGGGAGATTTATATTTTGCAGGGGAAGGTGAATGGTTTATATACTGCTTGATGTTCTGCGTGTGGCTGTTGGGGAAGGACGGATAGTGAGACTGTTGAATTGAGCCACCATCATATGCTTGATGAAGTGGTTTCTTTGCTTTCTCAGTGTTTGACTGAAAACAGAACATGGAGGAGAGTAGGATGGCTGAAGATTACCTTGACTAAGGCAGAGGTGATGGTAATAGGTTGAGAGATTGGATCTTCAGGTGATGTTGGATCTTCAGGGGGGATTTCAGTGCCCATTAATAAAATGTGTGCCAGGAGAATGCAGATAATTCTTCCTTCAAGAGTCCTGTATTTGGGAATACTTTAAGACCTCTGTTTCTAGGGTGTCTGGGATCCATGTCACTAGTATCTTTTAATCTGTTTGGTTAGACATTTGATGTGCTTTCTCTGCTCTGGACCCACTCTAGCCCTTAGGACTTTTTTTTATTTAAATAACACTAGTTCCAAAATACTGGTTATATGGTACTGAGTCCTTGTTTTCATCTGCTAAATTTAGCTGAGCGCTAAAATATATGAAACTTTCCTAATAGTGACTTCCAGGAATTGCCACAGGGAGGTCATTTTAACCACCACTGGGAGGTGCTCCATGAGATCACTTTCCTTTCCACTTGTAATCTGTTAGTGATCTATGCAATAAAAATGAATTGCCCATGTAGGTAAAATCCCATGGGAAGCAAGTCTAAGGGGAAAAACAATTGAAGACAGTTGGTAGTTTTTCAAAGACACATTATTAAGGGCATAAGAGCAAACTATCCCACTGTGTAGGAAAGATAGGAAGTTTGGCAAGAGACGACCCTGGCTTAACCAGGAGATCTTCAATGATCTAAAACTCAAAAAAGAGTCTTACAAAAAGTATAATTTGACTCAGTTTCCAAAGGATGAATATAAACATGTAACACAAGTATGTAGGGACAAAATTAGAAAAGCCAAGGCACAAAACGAGATCAAACTAGCCAGAGACATAAAAGGAAACAAGAAAACATTGTACAAATACATTAGAAGCAAGAGGAAGACCGAGGACAGAGTAGGCCCTTTACTCAATGAGGGGGGGAAAGACAATAACAGAAAATGTGGTAATGGCAAAAGTTCTTAATGACTTCTTTGTTTTGGTTTTCACCAAGAAGGTTGGTGGCGATTGGAGTCTAACATAGTGAATGCCAGTGAAAACGAGGTAGGATCAGAGTCTAAAATAGGGAAAGAACAAGGTAAAAATTACTTAGACAAGTTAGATGTCTTCAAATCACCAGGGCCTGATGACATGCACCCTAGAATACTCAAGGAGCTGACTGAGGAGATATCTGAGCCATTAGCAATTATCTTTGAAAAGTCATGGAAGATGGGAGAGATTCCAGAAGACTGGAAAAGGGCAAATATGTGCCCATCTATAAAAAGGGAAATAAGGACAACCTGGGAAATTACAGACCAGTCAGCTTAACTTTCATACCTGGAAAGATAATGGAGAAAATAATTAAGCAATCAATTTGCAAACACCTAGAAGAAAATAAGGTGATAAATAACTGCATGGATTTGTCAAGAACAAATCATGTCAAACCAACCTGATAGCTTTCTTTGACAGGTTAACAAGCCTTGTAGATAGGGGGGAAGCGGTAGATGTGGTATATCTTGACTTTAGTACGGTTTTTGATACTGTCTCACATGACCTTCTCATAAACAAACTAGGGAAATGCAACCTAGATGGAGCTACTATAAGGTGGGTGCATAATTGGGTAGAAAATCGTTCCCAGGGAGTAGTTATCAGTAGTTCACAATCATGCTGGAATGGCATAACAAGTGGGGTCCCACAGGGATTGGTTTTGGGTCTGGTTCTGTTCAATATCTTCATCAATGATTTAGATCAGGCCTGCACAACATACGGCCCGCGGAGCCTCACTGTGCGGCCTGCGGGGGGATTCTGAATCCCCCGCACACAGCGCTCTGCGGGCAGCCCAGAGCCCTTTAAATCCCAGCCGCGGCGGGGAATCAAAGGGCTCTGCGCTGCCTGCAGTGGCAGCGGAGCCCACAGCGGCGGGGAGCCCAGAGCCCTTTAAATCTCAGCCGCGGCTGGGAGTCAGAGAGCTCTGGGCTGCCCGCAGCTGCGGGGAGCGCAGAGCCCTTTAAATCTCAGCCGCGGCTGGGAGTCAGAGAGCTCTGGGCTGCCCGCAGCTGCGGGGAGCGCAGAGCCCTTTAAATCTCAGCCGCGGCTGGGAGTCAGAGAGCTCTGGGCTGCCCGCAGCTGCGGGGAGCGCAGAGCCCTTTAAATCTCAGCCGCGGCGGGGAATCAAAGGGCTCTGCACTGCCCGCAGCGGAGGGCAGCCCAGCGCCCTTTGAATCCCGGCCCGTGGCCGCTGATTGCCCCCTCCACGGACCCCTGCCCTAACTGCCCCCCAGGACCCCCACCCCCTATCTAACACCGCTGGTCCTTGTCCCCTGATACCCCTCTCCCAGGACCCCACCCCATATCTAAATGCTGCTGCTCCTTGTCCCCCGATTCCCCCCTCCTGAGACCCCTGCCCCTAACCGACCCCAGCCCCTATCTAAGCCTCCCTTCTCCTTGTCCCCAACTGCCCCCTCCTGAGATCCCCCCCCAACTTCCCCTCAGGACCTCACCTCCACCTGTCCCCTGATGAACCCCTGAGACTCCCATGCCTATCCAACTGCTGCCTGTCCCCTGAGTGCCCCCCGAACCTCCACCCCATCCAACCCCCCCTGCTCCCTGTCCCTTGACTGCCCCCCCAGAATGCCTTACCCCTTCTCCAACCCCCAGCCCCCTTACCGTGCCACTCAGACCAGCGTATCTGGCTCCATGCAGCTCCAGACACGTTGCTGCCATGCTCCCCCGCGGAGCCCACAGCCCCCTCCCCTCCCCCAGCACCTGCCTTCCAGATTTGAACACCTCAAAATTCAGGAGTGCTCAAGCTCAGTTTGGGCAGCTGTTACTTCATTTCTCCCAAATCAAATATACTGATCCACTGTAACTTGCTGTAGAAAAAGTAGGATAAAATTGAGCAAGAAATGCTTATTAAGACTGGAATTGCTATTTTCAACAGCCATTGCCTTTTTGTTTGTTTAAAAGGAAGACAGTGATATTGCACTGGCAAATTCCCCATAGAGAGAAAGAGTGGAACAAAGGAATAATAAAGGCACCTCAACTTTTCCTCATTTATGGAGGACAGTCTTATAATATGCATCCTGATATCCTCCAATCACACAAGCTGAAAATTGTTCCACTTTACTGCAGCTCTGTAACCGTATGGGAACCAATCCTATCTGTGTTTTGTGCACATCCAAAATTCCTGCTGAATGACCCACCCTGGGAGCGAGTTACCAGTGACCCAGGGCTAGGGCGGTAGGAGGTGTGTGTGGGGGGCATTGGTGGGGGGAGCCCAGGGCTGGGGCAGCAGTGGGGTGGGGGGAGGGCACTGGTGGGGAGGAAAGGGGGAAGCCCAGCGCTGGGGCAGCTGTGGGTGGGGGGAGAGCCCAGGACTGGGGCAGGGGGGGCAGCCACATTTTTTTTTGCTTGGGGCAGCAAAAAACCTAGAGCCGGCCCTGCCGGGTTCCCCCAGCCACCGGAGCACCGGGCCCTTTAGTTTGCCCCTGAGGGCTCCCAGCCACCTCTTCAGCTGGGAGCCCCTGGTTGATTTAAAATAAAGTATCACCTCCCCACGCCCAACCTTCCTTTTTGGCCCACAGCTGTTTTGGTGGGGCGGCGCTGGGGAAGGAGGGTTTGTTTCCGCAGGGCTGGGCGGCCCTGGGGCGGGGTTTTTCTGTGGGGCCAGGAGATTTTGGCCCTCACCTGTTTTCTTTGGAGGAATGTGGCCCTCGCCGCTTTACGAGTTGTGCAGGCCTGATTTAGATAATGGCAAAGGGATACACGTATAAAGTTTGCGGACGATACCAAGCTGGGAGGGGTTGCAAGTGCTTTGGAGGATAGGATTAAAATTCAAAATGATCTGGATAAACTGGAGAAATGGTCTGAAGTCAATAGGATGAAATTCGATAAGGACAAATACGAAGTACTCCACTTAGGAAGGAACAATCAGTTGCACACATACAAAATGGGAAATGACTGCCTAGAAAGGAGTACTGCGGAAAGGGATCTGGGGGTCATAGTGGATCACAAGCTAAATATGAGTCAACAGCGTAACACTGTTGCAAAAAAAAGCAAACATCATTCTGGGATGTATTAGCAGGAGTATTGTAAACAAGACACAAGAAGTAATTCTTCCGGTCTACTGTGTGCTGATTAGGCCTCAACTGGAGTATTGTCCAGTTCTGGGTGCCAAATTTCAGGAAAGATGTGGACAAACTGGAGAAAGTCCAGAGAAGAGCAGCAAAAATGATTACAGGTTTAGAAAACATGACCTATGAGGAAAGATTGAAAAAATTGGGTTAGTCTGGAGAAGAGAAGACTGAGAGGAGACATAACAGTTTTCAAGTACATAAAAGGTTGTTACAAGAGGAGGGACAAAACTGTTGTTCTTAACCTCTGAGGATAGGACAAGAAACAAAGGGCGGTTTAGGTTGGACATTAGGAAAAACGTTGTAACTTTCAGAGTGGTTAAGTACTGGAATAAATTGCCTACGGAGGTTGTGAAATCTCCATCATTGAGGATTTTTAAGAGCAGGTTGGACAAACACCTGTCAGGGATGGTATAGATAATGTTTAGTCCTGCCTTGAGTGCAGGGGACTGGACTAGATGACCTCTCGAGGTCCCTTCCAGTTCTATGACTCTATACTAAATAAAAATACTGCAGTGCTCATTGGGGCTGCAGTTGAAGACCACCGGGAAGTTGCACTTGGTGAAGAATGTAGCTGCTTGTCTGTTATATAGTATTAACTACTGGAACATTTTCCAATTGTTCAACTGTACTGGCATCATATTGCTTCTGGGTTCAGTTTGAGGAGTTGTCATTGATCTGTAGTCTTAAATGGTGTAGGCTATCTGGGAGGCTGCCTCTCTTTAGTAATTTGCTGTGGCGGTCAAATTCATTAATGGTGTGTGTGACCATGGTGCCGGGAGGGGTCATATTGAGAGTGCTTTCTCAGTGCAAACAGCAAGGAATAGGGCAGACAATCTCCAAAACTGGTGGTTTATTCTATAATTAGATTCACTAAGCCAGTAGCCAAGTAGCTTTTGTAATATCACACTGGTTACCAAGAAGCCAAAATACAACCCCCCTTTAAGCAATCCACCCTTTGGCTCCTATCCAGACAGCCAAGTCTAATATAGTGAGAGATTATTGAAAACTGTATTTACCATACTTAGTCCTACCAATTCCAGATGACTGGACATGTTGCCCGCCAGGTCAATGAATATTTCAGATCTCACCTAAATACAATCCTACAGCCACTCCTTATTAACTAGATCTAAGACTTATTACTAAAAGAAAAGAGAGTTCAATATACATACAAATGTGTATAAAGACCTTACGTTTGTTACGGGTCACACACCAGTTCACTAGTCTGTCAGTGTCAGTGTGTGAGTAAACAGCCTTAATATTTAATCATTTGGGGACTCTGACTCTGGAAACTACTCCTCCCAGCTGGCCTAACAACAGTGGGTTTCTAGGCCTTGCAGCATACCTGTCAAGGTTACTGGATTGGTGATAGCTGTCTCTTTGTATAAATTGTTTTAAATTATGTATGTATGCCCAATTAAATACATTTGTGGTGCATGTTATAAATTAACAAATAAAATATCTTTGCCTTGATGAAAAGCCTACTAAATCAGCAAGAATTGAAATGTTGTCTGAGAACACAAACACTAATGTAAACTTTTAAATTTTGAGTAACAATTTATAGATAATGCAAACTTACTCCAGCCTTCTTTTATGAATTTGCGATGTCCTAAATCAGGGTAGACAACCTATGGCACGTGTGCCAAAGGCGGCACGTGAGCTGATTTTCAGTGGCACTCACACTGCCCGGATCCTGGCCACCAGTCTGGGGGGCTCTGCATTTTAATTTAATTTTAAATGAAGCTTCTTAAACATTTTAAAAACCTTATTTACTTTACAACAGTAGTAGTTTAGTTATATATATTATAGACTCATAGAAAGAGACCTTCTAAAAACGTTCAAATGTATTACTGGCACATAAAACCTTAAATTAGAGTGAATAAATGAAAACTTGGCACACCGCTTCTGAAAAGTTGCCGACCACTGGCCTAAATAATGGTTATGTAATTCCATAATTTTAGTTTCTTCTTCACTATAGCCTTTTCTCACTTATGGATTATCTTTGTGAAAAACTGATGCTGACAAAATAAATTTTGAGCCCACAAAATGAGCTTTACCGAGGAAGCTGTTAAATAACACTAAGGGTGGAAAAATAACTGTAAATACCTTTATAGTTTTTTGCTTGTTAGAATGCATTGTTCACCTATAAAGGAGGTAGCAGAGAACTGGTAGTATCCAGGGAATTCGTTCAGGCCTATTACAGTGAGTTTTCCATAAGTACTGAACTACTAGTATTGACTTTCAGGAAAAATCCCACATGCATTTGACTTAATTTTTTTTTCTCTTAGAGGTAAAGGTTAGATATTGTGCTTACTGGCTGTAACACTGTCCCTTCTATTCTGTAGTAATGAGATGATCTTCTAGTAGTCATATCTTCTCTTATAAAACTGGGGTTTTGTTGTGTTTTGGAAATGCTGTCAGGATGAAATATATAGCTCCCATTGATAAGTTTGGAAATGATCTAGTATTTGCAACTAGCATGCATGAGACTTGCATAAAATATATTAGATCAGGGGTCTCAAACTCAAATGACCACAAGGGCCACATGAGGACTAGTACGTTGGCCCGAGGGCCGCATTACTGACACCTCCCCCACCACCTCCCTCGGCCCCACCCCCACTCTACCCGTTCCATGATGCCCCGCCCTGTCCCGCCTCATCTCACTCCTTCCCTGCCCCCATTCCAACCCCTGCCCCAAAATCTGCACCCTAACTCTGCCCCCTCTCTGCCCCCAGGGGGTGCAGGAGGGGTGTGGAGTGTGGCAGGGGCTCAGGGCCGGGAGTTGGGGGTGTGGGGTGCAGAAGGGGTGTGGCAGAGGGTCAAGTCAGGGGGATCGGGTGCGGCAGGGGGCTCAGGGCAGGGAGTTGGGGTGTGGGGTGCAGGAGGGGTGTGGGGTGCAGGAGGGGGGCAGGGCAGGAGGTCGGGTGCAGGAGGGTGGCGGCAGGGGGCTCAGGACAGGGGATCAGGTGCAGGGTGCACCAGGTGGCTCAGGGAAGGGGGTTGGGATGCAGGAGGGGTGCAGGGTGCAGCAGGGGGCTCGGTACAGGGTACGGCAGGGGGTTGGGGTGTGGCAGGGGGCTCAGGGCTGTGGGTTGGAGTGCAGGAGGGGTGTGGCAGGGGGTCAGGGTACAGCAGGGGGCTCAGGGCAGAGGGTTCAACTGCAGGAGGGGTTCGGAGGGTGGGCTCTGGCCCGACATTTACTGGGGGCAGGGCAGGCTCCTTGCCTGCCTTGCCACCGTGCCGCTCCGGGAAGCAGCTGGAACGTGGGGGAGCAGGGGCACAGGGGTGTGTGTTGCTGTTGCTTCAGGCACCGCCCCCAGCAGCTCCCATTGGCCGGGAATGGGGAACTGCAGCCAGTGGGAGCTGCTGGGGCGGTGCCTGAAGCAACATCAACCCACACCCCTGCATCTCTCCTCCCCCAGGTTCTGTCTGCTTCCCGGAGTGGCGCGTCTGCCCTGCCCCCGGTGCGCGTCGGGCTGGAGCCACTCTAGGCAAACGCTAGGGGAGGGCAGGGGGGCCGCGTGGAGCTCGCGGGCCACATGTTTGAGACACCTGTATTAGATGGTGAAAGAGACAAACTTTGCTAAACACTAAAAATCATGGACTGAATAGAGACGCTGGATTTATGGCTTATTACAACAATCTGTAATCCACTAACCCAGTGGTCCCCAACCTTTTCCGGGTGGCAGGCACCGGACGACGAGCCACCGAGGACAGTGGCTGGCGGACAAGCATCCGCCGAGAAGTAGCAACGTCAAGAGGCATTGCCGCCAAAGCAACGTCATCAAGAGGTGTCACCGCCGAAATGCCGCCAAAAATCAGCGGCATTTCGGCGGCGGTGCCTCTTGATGATGCCGCTTTTCGGCGGCATTTCGGCAGCGGCGCCTCTGGATGATGCCGCGTTTCGGCGGATGCTTGTCCATTGGCCAGTACACAGGCGCACATAGATGCCCTGGTGGCCGCCACTGCACCTGCGGGCACTGCGTTGGGGACCACTGCCCTAACCCTCATGACTGGAGAGTTGTTAACGGGCCACTTCACCTTGAATGGTCCCTTGAAATATGTGTTAATTCCTTTATTCTAAACAACCTTTTCCATCTCTTATCTAGCTGTGACACTCTGAGTACATTTCCCAGACCTGAAGAAGAGCTCTAGGCAAGCTTGAAAGTTTGTCCCTCTTACAACAGAAGTTGGTCCAGTAAAAGATATGACACCAGCCTTGTCTCTTTAATATAATAGGACCAATACAGCTACAACAGCACTGTAGAAAATGTATTAAACACGTGAATCTGGGAATCAAACAGATGTATTAAAATTCAAACTAAAAGATTTTCTGTAAAGTCAATTGAATCAACATATTTAAGCAAACATTGCTATTGTTGCACCAATTTTAATATAGGTCAAAACAGGTGAGAAATATTCAATTAATCTATGCTGTAATATATATTTTCACATTTTTAATATAAAAACTAACATCAATCTTTTTTTTTTTTTTTTTTTAGGTGAAGCATTAGAAGAGCTAAAATCCCAAAAGAAGAAAATAGTGAGTAATTTTTTTTTCAAACAAATCTATCCATTGTATCCTGTTAAACATTCCCTCTACAGCTTTTCTAACTGGGATTGACTATAGAACATAAGATGGGAAAGAAAGGAAATTATCTTTTTGTGATGTGTTTACAATTCGTAATTTGAGGTCTTGTCCCTCACCAAAAATAACTGAAATTGATTCTTGCATTTGAAAATCAATCTCATTTTAGTTTATTTGGACGTCCCATCAAGCCAATGGTTTTGGGACTGTTGGATCATTTTGAAGATCCATTTAATCAGGGAATGAAAAACTTCCTGAAGCCCACTGGCATGAGGATTAAGCTGACTAGTCAAGGTGAAAAATATCTGTGCTGCTGTGTCACTGAAACCACACCCCAATAATTTAAAAATAGAGTACATAATTGTATTTAATTGTAATATTAATTAACTTTGTTTATTTGAGATTTTAAAAATGTTACTTTTTTTTAATCTTATTTCTCTTTCTGGCTTTGTTCTATTTTTTCTTTTCTGTAATAGATTATAGTGCATCTTTTCCAGCATTGCCTTGACAGTTTCTTCTTTTCCTTTTTTCTCCCTTCAGTGTTCTCTATCTCCTTCCTTTCATTCCTTCTTCTCCAAATCTCTCTTCCATACTTCATGTTTTTTTTGTCTATCCCATCTCTGAGCTCATCCACTTTTTTATGTAGCTCTTCAAACAACACTTCCAAATAAGTCTGAAACTGGCACTCTTAAGTACTTTGCTTCACCTGGATCAACACTTAATCTTAGTAGCCTGGATTTTGAGTTGAAAGAATTCTTAAAGCTCAGGAACTCTTTCTTTCATTACAATGGTGCAGTGTTGGGAACCATTCTTCTCTGATTTATAATATGATACGGAAGATCTTTGTTCACTATGCAAAGATTACACTTTGTTCTCCTACCTTGTGCTATCAAGCATACATGTAAGTACTAATCATTTGGCTTTGGAAAGAGTCTGTCACCCAAAGTCACTAGACTCCCATAATTTGGTCCTCATGCATTTTACTCTCCAAGTTACTTAGAATCTTTTTGCTCCTGTGGACTTTATGTCCAAGGTATGAAGATGCTGTCTCACAGTACTTCTCTAATCTTAAACATGTGAGGTGACCCTCTTTTCAATTGCTCTCTACTGTTTGAATTCTTCTAATGTGGTCCGATTTGATATGACAGCAGCCAAGCAGGTGGCAGAACTAGAAGCCCCAAATCTTTTCTCCATATGTGTGTCATGGATAACTACAATAGTGTCCTTACAAAAATGCTTCCTTACCTTTTGGTAGCTTAATTCAACCAAATATGGAAATGAAACTGCCAAAGCTGTGAATATTTGTTTGAAACAGATTATCCTAAAACTTGCTGCATTATATCACTTTATGCTGGACAGAGGGAGGGCCAAATAATCCATATTTTTTCTTTCCAACTTCGAAATCAGTCATCAAAGAAGCCTAAATGTTTCAGGACATGTTACTAGCATGCTGTATTAAGGCAAGATCTCCAAAAGAGTGTGTTTTGGACTCATTACTCCTGCAATGAGATCTGTAAGACAGTCAGTTGTTTGGAGGGAAACAGCATAAAGCAGATAGCAGTACCTGTTTATTACAGGGAAAGGTGACTTTACTAATCTGCCACTCTGTTTACCCTTTTACTGATATGGGGGTTAAATTGAAATTGAACAAAAACAAGTTAGAGGTAATGGTCACAATTTCGCAGTGACATCACATCTAATCCTCCTCCTCTGCATATTTGGAGATCTGCATTTGTAAACTGACCCTGGTAGGGGATCCATTAAATTAGAGTGGAATTTACTTCTTCCTTCAGAATGGCTTAAATAGATGTGACTGACCATTCCATTTTTAAAATCTCACCTCAGGAAGATTACATTACATGTGGGCTATCCAAACAAGTGCTAGTAGATACAAATAAATAACAGGACAGTTTCTGAACACTTACGTTCACTCTAAAAATGTCTAAAAGTCAGTAAAACTGCTTGACTTCCTGGAAGCAAGGAGTAGTCTTAAATTCTAGGATGGTAAAAGGACGAGTGAGGCTGAATTTTGATTAGTGTGTAGTTTTATTAACTTTATTCTGATGAAGGTACAACAACAAATTAAAATAGGAGTAGTCTGTTTAGTACAAGAAGTTTAGAATCAGGTCTGTAGTGAAGTCTGGCTTTTGTTGAAGGAGACATTCAATAAGGAATGTATGCTATTGAGATGCAAGAATGAGGTGGGAATGGTGGGTACATGGAATACAATTGAAATCTAGGCATTTCAGCAAACAAGGCAACATTTCTTTAAGGTTGATGTCTGTGACAAGACAAATGTTCTGCAGCCAGTATAGAAATTGAGACTTAACAATGGTAGAAGGGATAGATTTCTAAAGTATCATGCATGTACTTAGTCAAGAAAATTGGCCTAGTGTGAATAAATATAATTTAAAACTAGAATTGGAAAAACCTAGTGTAACTGGGAAAGTATTGTTGATTGATATTTTATGCTTCTATAGCCTCTTTCCTCCAAGGGCATTAGTGTTATACAGTCATTAAGCCTCAATCCCTTAGCTTTACAGACAGGAAAATGAAATACAAGTTGTGATGACACAGGCACATGGAACTCTGGGAATAAGAACTAACTCTGAGTGATCAGTCTGCTCTAACTACTAGACTGCTGCCTCCCTGTGCACCCAAGAAATTCAAGGAGGGGTTTCTGTTAAGTAAGCTATCACCCCTTATTCACTAAATATGTACCCTTTTATGTCCTCACAGCATGTAAATAGCTTCTAACTTGGTTTTCACCTCTGAATTCAAATAGCCCTTTAAGGTTTAGCAAATCATGGTTCAAATTATACTTTGTTTATATTTAACTAATTATACTTTGTTAATATTTTAAGTGTGAAAAATAGTATTTTTTGCCATACTTTACTTCTGGAATGATTGCTCCTCTAAAGAGTAACCTTTATTCCATAGAGAATATTTGAAGCGTAAAATCATGCTTAATTTTTAATATTGATGAGATGTGGGACACCACAATTGTCAGCTGACTCAAGCCTATAAGAGCCTTGTGGAAAACACCATCCTCTCTCTGCCTCTGACAGCCAAGAGATCTGAGAGAAGGACTAGGAGCGGTGGAAGCTCCCTAAAAGTGAAGAGGCCACTGCCACTTGCTCCCCCAAGACCGCACCCTCGCGCTGCCCCTCTCCCCAAGGCCCTGCCCCCCGGCTCATGGAAAAAAAATGGGAGGGCATAGTCGTCCCACTTTTAAAATGATGGGGCCATGGCTCCCTGGACCCACCTTTTCTGGCACTCCTCGAAGGTACTGTGTGTCTTCTCAAGGCTGAGAGCATTTTTATACCTATCCCTTGGTTGTCTCAAAAGTATATGAAAAAGTGCATTAGGGATGGCCTTCTCCTACCCCAAAGGAGAAGGGTGTAAAGAGACTAGATCTTTTTGATAGAAAGATTTCCCAGCTAGCCTACAATTTTGTTTTTTTTAACCAGCAAGCCTTGTTCTCAGACAAATTGCCCGAGGATGCCAGGCAAAACTTCCTTATAAGAGAGCAAACTGGTGGCTAGGACCTCTATGCAGGCTGCTTCAGATTCGGCAGCCAGAGCTATGGCATCCTCAGTAACTTTGTGCAGATGTTCATGGCTTCAAACATTTGGGTATACCTCAATAGGTCTAGCAGAGGATCTAGGATGGGTGGGCAGACTTTTTGGCCTGAGGGCCACATTGGGGTATGGAAATTGTATGGCGGGCCATGAATGCCTTATTGAGGTAAGAGTACCAGATCATATCATTGCAGTATCACGTCTATCACGTCAGGGGTCAGAATCTTTGCCCTGGTCTACACGGGGGGTGGGGGAGGTGTCGATCTAAGTTATGCAACTTCAGCTACATGAATAATGTAGCTGAAGTCGATGTACTTAGTCGACACCACGGTAAGTTGATCTGCTGCTGCTCCTCCGTTGACTCTGCTTGAGCCTCTCACAGCGCTGGAGTACAGGAGTAGATGGGAGAGGGCTCGGGGGTCGATTTATCGCGTCTAGACTAGACACGATAAATCGATTCCCACTGGATTGATTGCTGCCTGCCAATCCGGCGGGTAGTGTAGACATACCCTTCATGTTCTCATGGACAACACAGCAGCAATGTTTTGCATGAATAGGCAGCGTGAGTGAGACAGTCCTAAACAATACATCTCATAGAGTACTAAATTTATAGTGAACTATGTTCACATTTAATATGTAGAGTAAAATTAACAAAAAAATTCATTTTAATTTCAGTTGAATAAATTGGAGGCATTTTTGTCTGCTTGTTGATGGAAAGTCCACAAAAAAGGCTAGATTTGTTCACTGTACTATTAGCTCAGATGATGATCTACTCAGAGTACAGACTGTTGTGACCTAATGTATGCATTTTAGTTCCTATTTTAAATAAAGGATTGCTATATTAACTCATACATTTTATATAAAAGATGTGAATTAATCTTACAGCTCAGTGAACATATGATTCTTTTAGTTCTCCAACTGAACTACTTGGACCATTTGTGGTGGAATGGAATGTTAGCTGTTGGCATGGTATGCTGCTGGATCTCAAAATTTTCAGCTGCTAAATCAAATTTAAAAGAAGATTAAAATACATTGATAATAATCCTTTTCCATATATGCAGTTGATGTAGTTGCTACAAGAATTCTGTTGATTGCCAGTTGGAGAGCAGGCCATCCATGCAATTATGAATAGGAGAAATTGTGGTCCTTGAGACCATCTCTTTAAGATATGCTTATCATGATGAAATAGTTTGAAAACCTCTGTTTGTAGGGTGGTATCAAGGTACATAGAAATTTCACTTATTTTGTGACTCTGTTTTTTGTGACTGAGAAGTTGGGCTGCTGCATTTTGTATAAATTGGATTTTCCATGTAGTCTCCACCTTTAGTCCTAAATGCACTTACATGAAGTATATCTTTGTCTTAATTCTTATAAGAAAGGAAAAGCTGGCGGTGAATGGGATTTCTCACCAATGAGTTGCCATGTGGATGATGAGGAGGAACCTGATTCTACTACCTTGATGAATGGAAGGTGAAATGCCCTAGGGGAGAGAGCTCAATGTCTTGGTTAGCTCTATGAAGTGCTTCACTTCACCCATTGCTTCATTCTTGCATGGGTCAGTTTGAGTTAGTTGCAGTCTGTCCATGTGCTAATCTTTGGCGGACACTGACACCTTGGTGACACCATTGATCGCGCCTAACAGAAAAGGAGATGAAGTGGATGTCATAGCCATATTGTTGAAAATAGAACCTGTGACCTATTGCAGGTTCTCCAAGATGTCTTGTTGCATTAAAAGGGAGGTGTGGAGAACATAGAATTACATGTGCGTGCTCTTGAAGATGAAGAGCAGCTGCCTTTCATGATGCTGGGTCCTGCTAGGATCTGGGGCAATTACTAATGGAATGTGTATAGAGAAATCAAGAAATAAAAGCTATTAGGTTTGACCTCTAACAAAATTTTCCTTATCCTTATATGTAAATGTACTTCTCATTGACTTCTTGCAAGATCCTCTGCAATATTTCATTTATTTTAGCACTATTTAGCACTACACTTCATATCTAGAGGGCTTGCAATGCAGTTTTGCAGACAATACATTTCAGAGACAGTACCCAGGATAACTAGGTGAAGCCTGGTCTACACTAGGCGTTTCAACCGGTTTTAGGAGCGTAAAACCGATTTAATGCCACAACCGTCCACACTAGGAGGCACCATATATCGATTTTAATGGCTCTTTAAACCGGTTTCTGTACTCCTCCCTAACGAGAGGAGTAACGCTAGTATCGGTATTAAAATATCGGATTAGGGTTAGTGTGGACGCTGATCAACGGCATTGGCCTCTGGGAGCTATCCCACAGTGCACCAGTGACCGCTCTGGACAGCATTCTGAACTCGGATGCACTGGCCAGGTAGACAGGAAAAGCCCCGCGAACTTTTGAAATTCATTTCCTGCTTCCCCAGTGTGTAGATCTCATCAGCACAGGTGACCACGCACAGCTCATCAGCACAGTTAACAATGCAGTCTCCTGAGAATCGTAAAAGAGCCCCAGCATGGACTGCACGGGAGGTACTGGATCTGATCGCTATCTGGGGAGAGGATTCAGTGCTAACAGAACTGCGTTCCAAAAGACGAAATGAAAAAGTATTTGAAAGAATTTCTAAGGCTATGACGGATAAAGGCCACAGCCGGGACTCAGTGCAGTGCAGAGTGAAAGTTAAGGAGCTCAGACAAGGCTACCAGAAAACCAAAGAAGCAAACGGAAGGTCCGGGGCAGGTCGAAAAACATGCCGCTTCTATGCTGAGCTGCATGCAATTTTAGGGGGCTGCGCCACAAGTACCCCACCCCTGATGGTGGATTCCGAGGTGGGGGTTGTAATCTCTGCCATGTCTGAGGATTATGCAGACGGGGAAGATGAAGATGAAGAAGAGGAGGAAGACCTAGCAGAGAGCACACAGCACTCCGTGAGCCCCAGCAGCCAGGAGCTTTTTATCACCCTGACGGAATTACCGTCCTCCCAGCCCTCACAAGCCACTATCCCAGACAATGACGCCATGGAAGGGACCTCTGGTGAGTGTACCTTTGCAAATAGCAAACATTGTTTTTTAAGCAAGCCTTTTTTAATGATTGATTTGCCCTGAGGACTTGGGATGCATTCGCAGACAGTATAGTTACTTAGAAAAGTTTGTTAACATATCCGGGGATTGAGAGGAAATCCTCCAGGGACATCTCGATGAAGCGCTCCTGTAGGTACTCCAGAAGCCTTTGCAGAAGGTTTCTGGGCAAGGCAGCCTTGTTCCGCCCACTGTGGTAGGACACTTTACCACGCCATGCATGTAGCAAGTAATCAGGTATCATTGCGTGGCAAAGCATAGCCGCGTATGGTCCCGGTGACTGCTGGCATTCAAGAAGCAGCCGTTCTTTATCTTGTTCTGTTATCCTCAGCAAAGTGATATCGTTCAGGATAACCTGGTTAAAAATCAGGAATTTAAGTAAGGGGGGTGGCCATTTTTCTACTGGGTTCGTGGACTGCATCAGCTTAAAAAAAAAACTTTCCTGCACGTAGCGAAGCGGGGGGAGGGGAGGAGTGAAATGCCGATGATCTTTTCTGTGTTTGGTCACCGGCGATCTTCCCCAAGGTACCAGACACGCAGTGGGGGGGGGGGGAGGTTGTTGATTAGCAGGGAGCTAGCGTGGTATTAGCCATGCGTTGGGGGGGAGGGGTACATCACTACAGAAGCCGAAAGACAGCGGCTTACCATGGCCGCATGCAAGCTGAATTCTGATGCCTGGACCTGTGTCTGTGAGATCTGTAACTCCAGAGCTGCAGGCACTCACTATTAAGATGAAAAATGCGACCTTGCAGGGAAATCACATGTGCTAGGTGAATACTGCTTTTCACTGTGAAAGAGTATAACCATTGTTCTGTAAAATGTATCTTTCTAAATATTTATCTCCCTCATGCAGCTGCAAATTTTTCAACCATCCCTCCTCCATCCCAAAGGCTAGCACAGATAAGGCGGAGGAAAAAGAAGACGCGAGATGAGATGTTCTCGGATATTATGGAAGTTACACGCAATGAAAGAGCTCATCTGAATGAGTGGAAGGACGTGGTTTCAAATTACAGGAAAGAGGCAAGTGAACGTGAGGACAGGAGGGATGAACGTGAGGACAGGAGGGACAACCGAGATGAGAGGTGGCGGCAGGAAGACCGGCAGGAAAATCAGCGGTGGCGGCAGGAAGATCAGCGGTGGCGGGATGCAACTCTGGGGCTGCTGCGTGATCAAACTGACATGCTCTAGCGTCTTGTGGAGCTTCAGGAACGGCAGCAGGATCACAGAGTGCCGCTGCAGCCCCTGTATAACCACCCTCAACCCTCACCTTGTTCCACATCCTCCTCACCCAGACGTGTAAGAACGCGTGGGGGGAGGCTCCGTGCACCCGCCCACTCCACCCCCGTGGACAGCCCAACCAGAAGGATGTCGTTACTGTGAATTTTTTTTTAATGGCCTTCTCCATCCCTCCTATCCTCCTCCCAAACCACACCCTTATTTCTCTCCCTCTTTTTATAATGAATCAATAAAGAATTCATGCTTTTTAAATGAGAGTGACTTTATTTGCATAAGTAAGCTGTACTCGAAGGGGGTGGGGGAGTTGCTTACAGGGACTGAGTCAATCAAGGGGGTTGGTTGTTCATCAACAAACACAGCAGTCACACTGTACCCTGGCCATTGATGAAGCTCGTTTTCAAAGCTTCTCTGATGCGCACCGCTTCCTGGTGTGCTCTTCTAATCTCCCTGGTGTCTGGCTGCGCGTAATCAGCAGCCAGGTGATTTGCCTCAGCCTCCCACCCCGCCATAAAGGTCTCCCCCTTACTCTCACAGAGATTGTGGAGAATACAGCAAGCAGTAATAACATAGGGGACATTGGTTTGGCTGAGGTCTGAGCGAGTCAGTAATGTCCGCCAGCGCGCCTTTAAACGGCCAAATGCACATTCCACCACCATTCTGCACTTGCTCAGCCTGTAATTGAACAGATCCTGACCACTGTCCAGGCTGCCTGTGTATGGCTTTATGAGCCATGGCATCAAGGGGTAGGCTGGGTCCCCCAGGATAACGACAGGCATTTCAACATCCCCAACTGTTATTTTCTGGTCTGGGAAGTAATTCCCTTGCTGCAGCCGTTTAAACAGAGTAGTGCTTCTGAAGACGCGAGCGTCATGAACCCTCCCTGGCCATCCCACGTGGATGTTTGTGAAACGTCCCTTGTGATCTACCAGTGCTTGCAGCACCATTGAAAAGTACCCCTTGCGGTTTACGTACTGGGTGCCCTGGCGCTGCGGTGCCAAGATAGGGATATGGGTTCCATCTATCGCCCCCCCACAGTTAGGGAATCCCATTGCAGCAAAGCCATCCACTATGGCCTGCACGTTTCCCAGAGTCACAACCTTTCGTAGCAGCAGCTTAGTGATTGCTTTGGCTACTTGCATCACAGCAGCCCCCACAGTAGATTTTCCAACTCCAAATTGATTCCCGACTGACCGGTAGCTGTCTGGCGTTGCAAGCTTCCACAGGGCTATCGCCACTTGCTTCTCTACTGTGAGGGCTGCTCTCATCTTGGTATTATGGCGTTTCAGGGCAGGGGCAAGCAAGTCACAAAGTTCCATGAAAGTGCCCTTACGCATGCGAAAGTTTCGCAGCCACTGGGAATCGTCCCACACCTGCAACACAATGCGGTCCCACCAGTCAGTGCTTGTTTCCCGGGCCCAAAATCGGCGTTCAATGGATAGAATCTGCCCCATTACCATCAGGATCTCCAAAGCGCAGGGGCCCGCGGTTTGAGAGAATTCTGTGTCTACGTCCTCATCACTGTCATCGCCGCGCTGCCGTATCCGCCTCCTCCTCGCCTCGGATTGAAGGTCCTGGTTCACCATAGACTGCACTAGAGTGCGCGAGGTGTTTAAAACATTCACGATTGCGGTATGGAGCTGAGCAGGGTCCATGCTTGCTGTGCTATGGCGTCTGCACAGTTCACCAAGCAAAAAAAGGCGCGAAACGGTTGTCTGCTGCTCAGGGAGGGAGGGGTGAGGCTGTACCCAGAACCACCCGCGACAATGATTTTTGCCCCATCAGGCACTGGGATCTCAACCCGGAAATGCCAAGGGGCGGGGGAGGCTGCGGGAACTATGGGATAGCTACGGGATAGCTACCCACAGTGCAACGCTCCAGAAATCGACGCTAGCCTCGGACCATGGACGCACACCACCGATTTAATGTGTTTAGTGTGGCCGCGCGCACTCGATTTTATAAAATCTGTTTTACAAAACCGGTTTATGCAAATTCGGAATAGTCCCGTAGTGTAGACGTACCGTGAGAGTCTAATCTTAAAATGGTATAGAATTTATTTTATTTGGCAGATTGTCATTAACCGGCTGTAAGGAAAAAGCATCAGATCATTTGAATGGAGAATCCATCTTGGTCCATAAAAAGATTGCAATAGAGCCTTGTTAATCCAGACTTCTGTTAACTGCAGACTTGCACTGAAAGTGGACTTCCAGGTTTGTAGTCTACTGGAACCATGTAAAAACTTTACGAGGCAGATATTTCATGCTACCTATAAGCCACTGCGATGCTTTGGAGCAAGGCTGCTTACCTGTCAGTGCCCTGCTGATGTTGAGTGGGGGTCAGGGATAGGCTTTCATTGCTCACATACTATTTTTGTGGCTGTAGAGATCAAGAGACAGAAGGCAGGGAGGGCCTTGGAAAGATATCCACCTTTCCCAGTGTCTTTTCAGCAATCTAGAGCTGCAGTGGCTCCCAGCAAGAGGTCTGAGTGAAGAAGGCTACTACAACCCTTTGACTGCATGGAGAGTCTGTGCTGTTTCTTCACCACCCCTCAGATTGACCCCTATTATTCCCCAAAGGAAAGCAGAGGGGCATAATGAGAGAATATTACTTCCCCTTGGTGATGGGATAGTGTTAGTGTGTACTAGCTCTCATGGCTGGGTCAGTTTTACAAGAGATCTGAAATAGTTGTGGAGTTTCTCCTAAGGTCATCTGCTGGAGGAAAATGGAGGTGCACAGAGACCTTTCTAAAGGCCTTCTTGTGGTGCTGGCTACTTGCCTTCAGTTTCCTCTTCCCTTGTGTGGCTACCAAAGAGCAATGAAAACATGGCACCCATCTTTTAACGGCTCTCCAGTAGCTTGAACAGGAACAAGTAATTAGCCCAGTTTCAGGGCTTCTGAGTTGGGGGAGGAGCCAGAGGTTGACAAAGGTGCTCCTTCATTTGGCCTTCCTAAAGTGATATGTCACCATAACTGGCTCCTTCCCAAGCTTCCTTTCCCAGATCTTTTAGCCATTTTGAGATTTCCCTTCTGGCCTCCCCTTCTCCTTAGAAATATTATTGAGGGATATATATTCTAGATCCTTATTTCTGATCTCATACTAAAGCTCCATTGCACTTTTGCAAGGATGGTAGGCTAACCCCAATATCCTGCTCAAATTTCAGTTTAGGGAATTGCTTTTTACTTCCCTAATCATGTAGTGGTTTCAATTGTGCTTAATGTACAATCTGGATAATATTTCATTTCCTGTCTTAAACCATTGTGAGTGTTGCTGTGAGCTGTTAAACAGATGCTGCATTTCCATTGTGAATGAAGTGAATTTTATTTACACATGTTCTGGGATCTATCTGGATAAGAAAGCACTATTATAGTTGTAAGCCATTATCACTAATCTGCAGGTGAGAAATGAAAATTGCAGCCATCCCACCCTCTACAAACTAGTGGTCCTGAAGTCTCAGTAAATTTATTTCTTAGCAGCGATAAATGACTGTTTGACAGAACTTAATTTTGTGGCCACTGACCTTTTAAGTTACCAACTGTTCACACCAGCAACCAAACATAATATAATACTATAGTACTCTAAACAAAATATTATTTGATACCAGAATATCTAAGGAATAAGGTCCATCTAAGACTCTGTAAAATACTTTATATTCACTGTACATATTAGCCATTTGTTATAACTATGCGTATCTGTGTTCTAAAGTTCAACTTCTTCTGATGTTGTCTATTAACCGCTAAAAAGATACTTTACTAGTGATTACTTTTTTAATTAAGCCCATGTATTAGCTATAAAGCCACTTGAGTGCATTGTAAATAAAATGCTGTAATAATGAAGTGTTTTAATTATGCTCCCTAAAGTATGCATAGTACTCAGTAAATTTTTATTTAAATTCTTAACATGTTCAGTTGTTTCTGAAAAGCAGTTTGAATGTAACCGTAAAGATGGAGTTTAGCCTTTAAAGTCACTTGAGCAAATTCCATGGCTGTTCTCCCAGTTAGTGAGTGTTCACAGCATTTGCAGCAAGCTAATTGCTTCTGCTAATAAATAATCTAAAATCGATGCTGACAGCAGTTAATTGGCACAGAGACTTTATTCTGTAAAGCACTTGGCTAACGACCTTCTTTAAATTAATAGCATTAAGTGCTATGAGGAAATAAATCTGAGGAATTGCCTGTCATTTGCTTGTCATGTCTAATAACTTCCAATAATGATAGCTGATAGATTTTTGCACATTCCATTATTGAAGTTGGTGCATGTAATTATTCTCCTCATTATATGTAAACAATTAACAATATTTGGTGTTTCCTTGCAATAAAGCAGTTGAATACAAGTTAGAAGTTAGAAACAATTTTTTAAAACTAGATTTTGTTTCCTTTGCAGTTAATCAAAGTGGCTGAGCACAGTAATGCTTGGTTGGACTAGGCTTTGCACTTTTGCAAATTTTAATGTGATGCTTGTAAATAGAAAAATAAACATTTGAAATATTTTTTTTTTAAAGAAGTCTGTCTTGACCTGTGAAACCTTTGTTTCTAGCTTGAAGAAGTAATGGAAAAGGAAACTTATAAGACCGCTAAATTAATTCTTGAAAGGTTTGATCCAGAATCTAAGAAGGCAAAGGTAGGAATCTGGTATCAATACTAATTTATTATAAAATGTTTTCTCGATGCTACACTTTTATAATATTACTATAATTGACAGGAGGTTGAACTGCCATCTGCTGGAGCATCTGCAACTCCAAGACCTGGACAAGGTACTAGCTCTGTGAAATTGCTGCTGTTTATGAAAGATCAGTATTTATAGCAACAAATTCCACTAGAGGAGTCTGTCTTCTTTTTAATGGGAATTGTGTGGTAAACTGGGATTAAATTTTGGGGGGTATGGAGGGAATTGGCTTTAGGTTCTGCCTATTAGTTGCTCTTTATTTAGTAGTGGGTCTGTTATTGGATGAATGAATTTAATGCTATTTCAGCCAGTTAATGTTTAATGCTGCTTGATGTTGATATAGTGTGAATCTGGCTCCAGCATGCATCTTCTGTATCTTCAGATGTGAGATTTTTCTGCATGATAATCCCTCAGAATACTAGTTTGCAGTCAAGAGTTTGATCAGAGTTTTTTATGTAATGACTGATTTGGATTTCCTACCGACTCATTTGTATTTTTCTTTACTTAGTCAAAACACTCCCAGGGTAATGTTTTAGAGATAAAAGTTAATGCAGAGATCACCTGAATATTTTATGGAATACTAAAACCTGACGGTTCTTAACTGTCTTAGACCTTTCCATTTAAAGGTTGTACTACTATGCATGCTAGTGAAATAGAAAACGATTATGTATTAAAAATCATTAAGGAAAAGGTTTATGCTGAGAAACATGCACTCTCCCACCCCAAAAGAGAGGGTAAAATTTATCACATCAAGTGGAATGGCTCTAATTCAGAAATATGGGCTGTGTAAACACTAGTCTTTTTGGAACACTTAAGTTATTCTCCTGGTTAAAATTGATAACATTAAGTAAATATGAAATGCTACAATGATAATGCAATAATGCTACTATTTCAAATCTAAGTGTGTCGTTGAATGAATATAACTGAAGATAGATTGCCCAGAAATTTTTTTTTTACAGACTAATTTGCTTTTAAAGCAAGTCAACTCAATGGGGATGCACAGGGTCTAGTGATCACTAAAAGTAATTATAGAATCAGAGGGATATGATTTTCAATAATAGATTCATGTTTCCAGCTGAGCACATATATAAGACTTGCCAAGCTCCCACATCTTTGGTGGTTGCATGGTAGCCCTGATTGCTTTTGTGGGAGTCTGGTTGGAAGACTCCTACATAGTCAAACCATTATTTAGTTTTCATCCTTTTCCCACACTTGCTTGTGATCTGTTGAGTTTGGGAAGAAGGAAAGAGCTTGAGGAAGCCTGATTTTAAACCAGCATGGCTATTTCAAGTCACTTTCTCACATGTCACAGCTTCTGGAATGCTGGTTATAATATTTATACAACATGAAATAGATAATTTGCCACTAAAGCTGTTTGTATAATTCTCCATCCAGTTGAATAAAATCCACTTTTTCTTTTGTTTTTGCTCAGTCTTCCAAAATTATCGTGATTTTTTTTTTTACTTGCCCATCCTTGCTTGCCATTGTCGTGACAATGAGCAAGTTTTGCAGCGTGCTGTTTTCACAAACAGCTTTCTCCTTTGGTTTCCTGATGTCTTGGCAACAGTCTTTGTCTTCTCTTCTGCACTATGTTTATCTGTCCTAATCATAGAGTCCTAGATTCTAACGCCAGAAGGGACCATTATGATCATGTAGTCTGATCTCCTGAATAACACCAGTCATAGAATTTCAGTGTGATTCCTGTCACAAGTCCTATCTTCTGTTTGAGCTACCTCATATCTTTTATCCTTTTAGTCCTCATTCTTTTTCTTGAGTTAGATCAGCAGATGCACAAGAGCTAGATCATCACTGCTCTCCTGAGCATTTGAGTAGTGCTGGATAAAGAGTGAAGCTGCCTGGAAACTTATTCCTAGCCTCTTTATAAGCATTGCTGCTCAAAGTGCTGTGTGAAAATTGGACTAGTTTGCTACCAGCCCAGTATTAAATTTGTTAATCTCTGATTTTCTTGAATAGATGTGTTTCACCTTATAGGTCAGGCCATCAAGAAGAATATTGTTAGTTTCTCAGGTTTGGCTTGGGTAGTACAATTCAAAGTAGGTAGTAACTCTGAACCAAAACCAGGTCTGCTACTGGTTTGTGCAGTATATAATTCACTATTGGTGCAACTAAATATCAATTTCAAATTGATCCATATGATAAATGTAAGTCTGCATGAATGTAATTTAATGCAACGTATTTAAATTATGTGTAAACCTTAATTAAGTTTTCTCTTCTCTTAAACTGGTCAGAAGTGCAGTAGATATTAGAAACTCAATTATCATTTAAATGTCAATACTTGTGAATTCTGTCCCCTTAAAAAGAGGATAAGTAATGATGAAAGTGTGTGGCCAGATTGGTCTCAACTTTAATGTTGCACTCATGACAGATTTAAAAAAAGAAAATATTTGAATAGATGAAAATGGAAACTATCTATAAAGCTGAAGAGCTGTTTACTTAAAAGATCTAGTGAATCCACAATTACATAGCAGTCATTTCTCTGGAGAAAATAATTAGTCTAAATGTGTGGCAATAATGCAATGCCGGTTGCTTTTTAAATAAATAGTTCTAGTCTTAAACAGTAGGATTAAAAACAATGAGGAGTCCGGTGACACCTTAAAGACTAACAGATTTATTTGGGCATAAGTTTTTGTGGATAAAAACCTCCACTTCTTCAGATACATGGAGTGAATATTACAGATGCAGGCATAAATATACTCACACATGAAGAGAAGGGAGTTGAGAATCCGTGTTAACAAGGCCAGTTCAGTCAGGGTAGATGTGGTCCACTCCCAATAATAGAGGAGGAGGTTTCAATACCAAGAGAGTGGGAATGGACCACATCCACCCTGAACTGGCCTGCCTACTTGTCTGAGTACCACTCAACATGAGTGACTGCAGAATTTGGACCTAAGTGGTCTAGACCAAAAAATTAAACCAAGGCTGTCTTTTTGTGACCTAAAACAAATAATTCCCAATGCGGAATTTAGTTTTCATACAGTTGGTTTGCACATATACCCAGAAGAAACTCAATTGATTAATTGCAAGATATTCAAATAAAGGAAAAAGTTTTGTAACTCTCTTCCATATTAAAAATGGGGTCCAGGTGACACAATCCTTCTATCAAATTGTGGAACTTGTCCGGACATATAGAAATTTGACATTTGAATAAGTGTTCATGTAGTTCAGCCCTGATAAATTCCATTTTCAAAATAAGACTAGTTGAGTATATAGAATCCAGTCTGTCTTATAGTTCTGCTTCCTTCTGGCAGTTACCCTATATTTGGGTGTAGGTCTCACTACAGGCAAGAATATATGCCAACATGTGCTGTTTCCAGCTTAATTGCCCACATCCAGTTATTTGCTGGAATTGTTTATTAGGACTCTAGTTTCCTTTTTGTCCCTACTACTTCAGCAGAAAACACTTCTGCTTGACCAGATATATCACTGGCTCTTGAGCAGAAATATTCTGGTCCTTCTGGCACACAGGCTTAACATGTTACCATACTTATTCCTGGGGTAGAGGCAGTTCTCCTGTCAGAGTTCATCAATCTCATTCCTGTGTATCTGTATGATTGCCAGTGGAGTTATAGACCATCCGCTAAGGGGTGACCACTCCCAACCATTACTAGGTCTTCTGTTGAGACCAGTCTATTGCATGAGCCCCTTGAAGGGCGAATAAACCTAAAACCCAACATTAGGGAATTAGTAATATACCACTGAAAGGTTTGACGTAATTCCAGATTGCTAGAATTTAGGCCTACCCATTTGATAGCTATTGAGCTTGTGAGCCTAGGAGTATTCATAATGGAAGTGTGTCCTTTTCTTAGTTTTAAATCTCAGAGCACCCAGAATTGAATGGCTAGTGAAACATTTGTATTTCTAGAGAGTTGAAGCAGAGTAGACATGTGAGAAAGTTTGTACTGGCACTGTCGGAGGTATATCTGTTTGCTGGACAAAGGGGACTCCTGCTTTTTTCCCAAGTGTTAAATTACTTCATGATCTTTTAAGGTGAATGTGACTTAAATACTATAGCTACTAAAATATTCTCTTCTCCCAGTGGGAATAGTTTTCACTGAAATCAACAAACATTTGTGAAACCTTGCAGCAAAAATTGCCTATGGCATGTACTTTAGGAATAGATTCAGAGGTTTAGCAGAGAAGTGGTGATTGGTCTAGGATAGGCATATAAGTATTGTCTACCCTGTTCTTGCTGACTGAGGTGCAGCTGATGAAAGCAGTCCTCCTATACACACACCAATGAAAATAGTATTTTTTTATTCTGTCTTTGTCTTTTTCATCCCCCTTCTGATGGCTTTGTCTGCAGGCTAAACAGCTCCTTTGTCCTCCCTAAGCCTGCAGACCAGCACAAGAGCAGCAAAACTGCTTTAGCAAAAGAATTCTCCGCCTGCGCACCTTATGCATTGTTTGACAGTCTCTCTATCCCAGATGCTTTTACTGCCTTCTGTATCCCCAGCTATCAGTACTTCTCCCTCTTTTCCCTTCTTGCTTCTATTCTGCAAAACCTTTGGAGGTTGATAGACTGAGCCCTAAACCCTGGGACAGCACAAAGCAGAATGCTGTCCTGACAATAAGGGCCCCACTGACCTTGCTCTGCATATGTGGTGAAAGAAATACTAACTGTGGCGAGGGATGAAGGACTGTATAGTGGAGGATGGTGAAAAAGATAATTACAAAAAAAAAAGATTTGGACTAAGGAGGAATGTAGAAGCAAGACAAAAGGACACTAGTGGGGAAAGACTGAAACAGGGGTCCCCAATGCAATGCCCGCGGGTGCCATCTGAATGCACCCGCGTCCTGGCCGGCGGTAGAGCATCCGCTGAAATGCTGCTGAATTTCTGTGGCATTTTGGCATGGCCGCCGAATTTCAGCGGCAATGCCTCTCGATGACGCCGCTTGCCACCGACAAGTGACGTCATTGAGAGGTGTCGCCGCCGAAATGCCGCGGAAATTCGGCGGCATTTCGGCGGATGCTTGACCACCGCCACGGTCCTTTGTCTGGTGCCTGCCAGACAAAAAGTTTGGGGACTACTGGACTAAAAGAATGGGATAGAGATGGGAGAAGGCTGAAATATGATACTTGTGTACTTCATTTAGGATTTTACAAAGGAGATGTAGGAGGGATGGGAAGGTGGAGAGCTTAGTGGGAGAAGCATGTTTGACACAGTTGATCCCTGGTAAATGTTTTATCACAGCTGTCTTTTCTAATGTCTGTTCTACATCTGATCTCTTTGACTTTTTTTGTCTCCACTCTTTAGAGGAGAATGAGATCCTGCCATACAGTATGTGCAGCAGGGTTACTGTTACCTCTTGATCTAGACCTGCCCTTTTCTGTAAAAAATTGTGTAACAAGGTGAAGAGGCACTTGAATGTAAAACATGGTTAAAATTAATTTAATTGCACCAACTTATAATAAAAATGATCAATACTTTCTAGAGCAGTAGGCCCCTATACCACCAATGAGGATGAACAGAGTTCAGTTAACCTTTGGCCAGCACTTGAGGCTGACAACTGTTGTCTAAGCCTATGTGTACACTTAAAATTCTTTAGCAGCACAGTTGCAATGCTGCAACTACACCACTGTAATGCTTAAATGTAGCCACTCACGCAGCGATGGGAGGGGTTCTCCCATCTGCATAGGTAATCCATCTCCCCAAGAGTCAGTAGCCGGGTCAATGGAAGAATTCTTCTGTGAATTTAGCGCTGTCTGCACCGAGGGTTAGATCAGCATAGCTACTTTCCTCAGAGGTATGGATTTGTCATGACCCAGCTACATTGCTTAGCGGTAACTTAACTTTTTAATGTAGACCTGGCCTATGTTTAATTATTTGAATATACAGTAATCTGTCGAGTCTGAGGTTTTGCGGGACAGTTCACTCCCTAAATGTAACATGTGGCCAGTTTCCCTTTGATCTCAGTTAACCCCTGACACAAATCTTCAAATAAGCTGTTGTCACCAAATTCACTAACATTTATCAGTGTAGGTAACAAGGAAAACCATCCAAAAGAAAAAGTGCCTACAATGCACTTCATCAGTCATGTATCAGAGGGGTAGCCATGTTATGGGTAACCATGTCATGGGTAACCATGAGCTTTCATGCTCCAATACGACTGTTAGTCTGTAAGGTGCCACAGGACTCTTTGCTGCTTTCATCAGTCATGCGCACTACGGCTTTAATTTTCATCTGGTGGACACTGGTGTTCTGTGAGTTTCCCCACTTTGGAAGGGGGCTTAGTAAACTATTATCTGCTGATTTCATGTAAATGTCCACCCTACTGCAGTGAGTTTATAGCAATAAATACAGCTGGAATTTTTTTTTAATGTGTGTTTCTAAAGACAGACAAGATATGTGAGGTGAAGTCTTTTATTGTACAAACTTCTGTTGGTGGAAAGGACCAGTCTTCACAGAGTTGTTCTTCGGGTGTGAGGAAGGGGACCAGAATGTCCAAGTTAAATACAAGGTGGGACATACTGTTAAGCACGAGAGGTTCACATGTAGTACTTAAAATAAAGTGGGAAATTAAGAGTTAGCAGGCAGTAGGGTGTGTTACAATTGTAATGAGCCTTAAAACCAGTGTATTTTTAGTCTGTTTTTTAGTCTGTTTTCTAGCAGAGTTATGAATTTAAGTTCTCAAGATCATCTTTGAAGGTGTTGTGCAGGTTTCCTTTGAGGATGAGGACTGAGAGGTCAGACATGGAGTGATGGCTTTGTGAAAAGTGTTCACCCACAAGTGATGGGGTATTTTTGTCATTTATCATTTTTTTTGTGAGAGTTCATTTGAAAGCGTAGTGAATGTCTGGTTTCACCCACATTGTTTTTGTTGGGGGCATTTGATGCACTGGGTAAGATGCGTCACATGTTGTGAAAGGCATGTGGAGATGTCATCAATGTATGTCAGGTATATCGTTGGTTTCATGGCACATTTTTCCAGTAATTCTTCCTTGAGGTGGCCCAGGAAGAAGTTGACGTACCGGTTAGCCGTCCTACTGCCCATGGATAATGTGAAATTGTGGGGAAGGATGGAGTGAAGGAGTTTGTCATTGTGTTTAGGGTGGATTTCCAAGTGTTGTACATTATTTCATAGGTATTTGAGACAGGCACTGATGCCTGAAGATGGTTGTGCCAGTGGTTATTAGGAACCAGTGGGGAGAGAATTGTGTGAGAGAAAAATGCTATTTCATTATTAAAGCTGTTTGGTTAACAAATTTCTGGATGGCTAAATTAGCGGCTGTTCAGTTCTGCCATAAATAGTTGTAACTGCCCAAGGCCCAATGCATTACTCAAACAAAATTCCTATTGGTGTAAATGGGAGTTCTGTCTGAGTGAGGAGGACTGAAGAGGTCCCCTTAAATTGTTTGCCGTATTGATGACCAGCCTATAATTCAGTCTGAGCATGCTTTTCTCTTTCTTAAAAAGGCAGGAGGGTGAACTTCCCAAGTGGATCATTCCCCCTCAGTGCATTGTTGCTGCAATAACAAATCAAGCACACGCTAAAAAAAAAATAGGGTGGTAGAGTAGGGTGGACGAAACTGGGCAGACTGAAATTATAGATTAAGGCAAGAAGGGACCATTAGATTTTCTAATTTGGAAAATTAAGGGTGTGTACTACCAATACTGCTGGGGAATTCAGACTGAATACTTTACCAGTTGCCAGCAAAATGACTTAGTCTTCCATAGAATTTGAAACAGTATTTGGAAACATTTAAACTATAGCGTAAGTTAGTGATTAGCCAGTGTGTTCAGATTTTCTGTTTAAGTATAGCAAGTTAATTCTAGCAACTAATGTCTCATTTTGTACACTAAGATATGTATACTAAGCAATTACCTCTCTATTAGTGCACCTTTGGAGACACTTTGTTCTGAGTATGTACCAGTTGTTAATCAAATGCTGGTATTAAAATATAGTATTGTGTATTTGATCAAACTGCTTATACTGAAGTGCATGCTTAATCAGGGTACGTCTTCACTACCCGCCGTATCGGCGGGTAGCAATCAATTTCTCGGGGATCGATATATCGCGTCTCATCTAGACGCGATATATCGATCCCCGAATGCGCTCATGTCGACTCCGTAACTCCACCAACGCAAACGGCAGTAGCGGAGTCGACATGGGGAGCCGCGGACGTCGATCCCGCGCCGTGAGGACGGTAAGTAATTCAATATCAGATACTTCGACTTCAGCTACGTTATTCACGTAGCTGAAGTTGCGTATCTTATATCGATTTTCCCCCATAGTGTAGACCTGCCCTCAGAGTATGACTGGTCTTTGTAGTGTAGTCTTGTATACAGGTATTTGACTTCCTGCTTATTACTTCTCTTACTGATTAGAATAGTAATACTTTGTGTTTTTGTTACTTGCAATATGGTATCGAATATTAAATTCAGTATGTACATGTTCCTGTCAGAAATTCGTCAGCGGACCCCAGGTCAAAGAAATATCTCTGCAGCCACCCCAGTAAGCCCTAAACAGGGATCTCCCAAAGCTCCAAGTCCACTAGCAGCATCTCCTGGTCTGCAAAGGGACGCTTCAGCTCCTGGTGGACCTCCAGAAAGAACCGTTGCACCAGCCTTGCAGTCAAATGTGTTACCAAGACGTCCTGGATCCCCTGCTACTTCAGTGCCTGGAATGGGTAAACAGAGCACTTAATGTTATTTACAGTTTATATTGTTTTCTCTGGTTACCAATAAAACAGGCCATTTTCAGACAGTATGGAAATGGCATTTCATTTGGAAATAGCAGAGCAGTTATCTGATTAAGCAGGAGTTCCATATTCAATTAGCCATAACTCTTTACAGCTGGCACCTTGTGATACTGAAACCTATTGCCTGAGCTCATTTAACTGTTATGGCTTCTTTGTTTAAATGGCAATAAAACTTTGCAGTATTCTGTAGTCAACAGTATAACATACCTTTTTATGTTCATGGTTTAGGAAAGCTCTAGATTTTATATAAATCAGGTAAAAAGGAAAACGCTTTCAGTATACATTCGTTTCTCACTAAACTCTGCACATATTTTATTATGCATCTTGACATTTATTTAAATTTTTATTCTAGCAGGGATGTTGATGCAGCATGAGTTATAGTGCAAAATACTGCGTACCCTAAAATCTTTTCTGCTAGATAGATGGATTTTTCTAAAAATGGCATGTTAATTTTGTACTGTAGTCCAATAAAAGGGGGTTTAGCAACAGTTGTGATGTTTAAAAAATAGTGAGTTACCCAAGACACTTCAAACTGTTCACTTCTGAATGGGCCTCCTGCTTTGCAGATGCTTTTTTCAGCTTAGTTCTGGGTCAAAACTGAGAATGGAAATTCTCCATGAAAAATACTTGATATCATTCTTTGCAATTTAATCCATATTCTGTGGAGTAGTTTTTGTTCTCTTTATACTATTGCCAAGGAGTTTTTTTTAGCTGTGACTTATGTCCCCTTAGTTTTAAGGTTTATAGTGATTATTTTAAGTTTTTGGCTTACATTAGGTAATAAAATATATCAGTACATTGATGATCTTTCTCTCTCTCATTAGGAGAAACTTGGGCAATTTAATTTTGAAATGGATTTTTACTATACTTTAAAACAACTTAGTGGGATAAGATTTTAAATGGAGCAGGATTTAAACTTCTCACCATATTAAGTTAATTCATGCTGACCTATGATGGTAGCAAATTCAGTAGAATGATTAGAGAAGACACTTTAATTGTAATGCCCTGTTCTCAAACAATTAACTACTTGAAAATGACCTTTATGGTGAAACTTCCAATGTTGGTTCTGAGTCCAAAACTGAGGTGTTGGGGAAAGTTTTTAGTAAATCCTGATAAGCTTCTTAAGTTACCAAAGTGAAGTTTTCCCACCAGTAAATGTATTGCAGTGAGACAGCTCTACTTAATGGCAGTGTTTAACAAGTTCAAACTTGGCATGTACCTAAAGCATATGCTCCTTGTTGGATTGCTGAAATAATTGGTTAAATGTTTGCTCATATTTAATTATTTAACCATGTGTAATTTTTCTTAGCAATATTAAGATGTAGGCACATTGAACTAAATTGTGTTTATTTGAATTTGAGCTTCTAAGTATAGAACAGTGAAATCGGTATTTAATGGGTGTATTGCAATGCACAGTTGCTAGGTCTTTTAAGTAAAAAGAAACTATTAATGCAAGTTTTGTGGCTAATATTTTACATGCACAAATCAAATTGTTTCCTTTAGTAACTGACATGTTTTCCTTTGCATATATGTAGTTTCTGTTGTATATGTATGTGTGTATATGTATATAATATGATGATTCACTTATTTCTCATATACAGAAATTACAAACACTATGTCATGGTTACTGTGGAAGACATATCTTTGGATTTCCTGACTTTTGTGCATGTACACTCTCAACCACAACATTTTAGTCTAAACTAAATTCAATATCAGAGTAAATATCTTTCCACCTAAGTTTATGCATCACTTGCAACAAATATGAATGGGCTTAATTATCTCTGAAGTAAGAATATTCATTCATTTTTATTACTGTATTTTGTAGAAAAGAATCAATTTAACATGAACCACAACAGAGCTCCCATATGTTTGAAAATTAATAACCAGCAGGTAGTTGAGAGTTTGCCAAGCTTTGCAAAAATGACCAGTCTTCGTACAATGATTGCTTTTGATGTTTATATTAATTACTGTTGTCCATAACAGCATGAAGACTAAGATGCATGGTTTCAGAGTTATTAGTATGCAAGTGATTGAAGATACTCTTGTGGAGCACGTTCTCATATTTAATATATCTAGATTTCTTTATGTACTTCTCTGCATTTACTATTAACATGTAGCAAGTAAATGTGCTTGCAATATAAAATGTTATGGAGAGTCTTATAATACTTAAAAATTCAGTCCTCCATCTAAAGTATTATTACTAGACTATTTTAGGTGTTCAGTTTCTTTTCTTCCAGAGTATAGTATGCTGTCAGAGTGTTCTAAAGCTTTATATTCAGCTATGCCCACTCCTTTTTAATGGGAGTGTTTTGTCTCAGTGACCTTAAAACAGTAGTTCTCAAACTTTTTGTACTGGTGACCCCTTTCACACAGCAAGCTTCTGAGTGCAACTCCTCCTTATAAATTAAAAACATATTTTTTATATTTAACACTATTTTAAAGTGCTGCCTTTAGAGCTGGGTGGTGGCATAAGGCCCCACCAACCCTGCCTTTCTTCAGTTCCTTCTTACTGCCTGTGATGGTTGCTGGAACCTCTTGTTGCTTAGGCAATCTCATCTAGGGTGACCAGATGGGACAGTCCCGATTTTTGGGTCTTTTTCTTATATAGGCTCCTATTACCCCCTCACCCATGTCCCGATTTTTCACACTTGCTGTCTGGTCACCCTAATCTCATCCCTTAGTGGTTTTACTCGAAATTTATGTAAATAGTTTTAGTTTCTTAGTTTAGATAATTTAAGTAGTTTTAGATAGATAGTTTAGATATTTGCCAAGTTTTACAAAAGGCTACATAAAAAGCAGTAGTGAAGTCAGTACAAACTAAAATTTCATACAGATAATGACTTGTTTATACTGCTCTGTATACTATACACTGAAATGTAAGTAAAATATTTATATGCCAATCGATGTATTATCTAATTATATGGTAAAATTATAAAGTAAGCAATTTTTCAGTAATAGTGTGCTGTGACACTTTTGTATTTTTATGTTTGATTTTGTAAGCAAGAAGTTTTTAAGTGAGGTAAACTTGGGGTACACAATCAATTAGACTCCTGAAAAGGGGTACAGTAGACTGGAAAGGTTGAGAACCACTGGTTTGGACAACCCCGCTTTTATACAGTGAAGCTGTCCTTGGTCCCAGTGCCGAGGCATGACCTGGTTGCTGGGGGTTAAATCTTGTGCTGATTGCAACAAGTCTATGCCTTTGAGCAACTCACACTGGAGATGTTTCAAGTGCTTAGGGGAAGCACATAGGAAAGACCCATGCCAAATTTGTAAGGACTTTATGCCCTGGACCCAAAAAGACCACGCTCACCTCACCCAAAAGGACCACACTCACCTCAGTCTCGGGGCAGCGCACTCCCTTCATCTACAAGAGCTCCCAGGTACCTATTGTCTTCACCAGTGCCTAAGAACACTGCAAGCACCCGGAGAAGAGCCAGTCCCTGGTACTTAAGGACATGGCAGCATGTACTTGTGTTGTCTGTCATGCGAGGCTTAGGCTGTGACCCCTTCAGCAGTGACTGACCATAGTCTATGCCCCGTCCAGAGACCATCTGGACAAGGTTGTCACTAGCCTCCCTGCAGTGGTGGAACGACCACAGGGTGGTGCTGGCAGGAGTTCTGTTTGACACCTCGACCCTTGGTATCTCTGATATTGGATGCTTCTGACCTTGGCTGGGGAGTGCATCTCGGCATATTGCGAACTCAAGGGACATGGTCCCCAGAGGAACTGATGTTGCACATAAACATCAGGGAACTCAGAACAGTCTGCCTAGCCTGTGGAGTCTTCCTGCCCCATCTTTCCAGTCGAGTGGTACGGATACTCACGGACAACACAGCTTCGATGATCTACATCAACAGGCAAGGGGGAGCCCGCTCATCAGCTCTCTGCCAGGAAGTGCTCTGATTGTGTATCCAGTACAGCGTCCACCTTGAGGTGTCGCACCTCCCCAGCATCCAGAATGTGCTGGCAGATCATCTCAGCTGGTGGTTCTTCTCTCCCTACAAGTGGTCCCTCCATCCAGAGATCATCCAAGTGCTCTTCCAATAGTGGGGAACTTCCCAAGTGGACCTGTTTGCCACCAGACAGAACAGGAAGTGCCAACAGAACTGCTCCTGGATGACCTTGTAAACTGGAGTAATAGTAATAGGATGAAATTGAATAGTGAAAAGTGCAAGGTCATGCATTTAGGGATTAATAACAAGAACTATTGTTATAAGCTGGGGAGGCATCAGTTGGAAGTAACAGAGGAGGAGAAGGACCTCGGAGTATTGCTTGATCACAGGATGACTATGAGCCGCCAATGTGATATGGCCGTTAAAAAAGCTAATGCGATTTTAGGATGCATCAGGCGAGGTGTTTCCAGTAAAGATAAGAAGGTGTTAGTACCGTTATACAAGACACTGGTGAGACCTTATCTGGAATACTGTGTGCAGTTCTGGTCTTCCATGTTTAAGAAGGATGAATTCAAACTGGAACAGGTACAGAGAAGGGCTACTAGGATGATCCGAGGAATGGAAAACCTATCTTATGAAAGGAGACTCGAAGAGCTTGGCTTGTTTAGCCTAACCAAAAGAAGGTTGAGGGGGGATATGATTGCTCTTTATAAATATATCAGAGGGATAAATATTAGGGAAGGAGAGGAATTATTTAAGCTTAGTACCAATGTGGACACAAGAACAAATGGATATAAACTGGGCACTAGGAAGTTTAGACTTGAAATTAGACGAAGGTTTCTAACCATTAGAGGAGTGAAGTTCTGGAACAGCCTTCCAAGGGGAGTAGTGGGGGCAAAAGACATATCTGGCTTTAAGACTAAGCTTGATAAGTTTATGGAGGGGATGGTATGATGGGATAGCCTAATTTTGGCAATTAATTTGGCAACTGATCTTTGATTATCAGCAGGTAAGTATGCCCAGTGGTCTGTGATGGGATGTTAGATGGGGTGGGATCTGAGTTACTACAGAGAATTCTTTCCTGGGTGCTGGCTGGTGAGTCTTGCCCACATGCTCAGGGTTTAACTGATCACCATATTTGGGGTCGGGAAGGAATTTTCCTCCAGGGCAGATTGGCAGAGGCCCTGGAGGTTTTTTGCCTTCCTCTGCAGCATAGGGCATGGGTCACTTGCTGGAGGATTCTCTGCAGCTTGAGGTCTTCAAACCACAATTTGAGGACTTCAGTAACTCAGACATAGGTTAGGGGTTTGTTACAGGAATGGGTGGATGAGATTCTGTGGCCTGTATTGTGCAGGAAGTCAGACTAGATGATCATAATGGTTCCTTCTGACCTTAAAGTCTCTACGAGTCCTTTCAGGGCCTAGGCAGGGACTCCGGGTACTGCTGGATCGGCGGGTAGTGTTCGATGTATCGAGGATCGATTTATCGCCTCTCATCTGGACGCGATAAATCGATCCGCTAATCGACGCCCGTCCTCCACCATGGCAGGAGGAGTAAGCGCAGTTGACGTGGGCGCCACGGCAGTCGACTCGCCGCCGTGAGGATGACCAGGTAAGTCGAACTAAGATACTTCGATTTCAGCTATGCAAATGGTGTAGCTGAAGTTGCATATCTTAGTTCGAACCCCCCCTCCTCCCACCAGTGTAGACCAGCCCTAAGTCTCCAATACCTTCCTTCTGTTGTGGGAGGGGGATTTGATGTACACATTTCTGCCGATTCCACTTATCAGTAGGATCCTAGCAAAAGTCAAAACAAACAAAGCACGGGTCATCATGATCTCTCCAGCGTGGCCTCGCCAGCTCTGGTTCAGCAAGCTCATGGATCTGGCAGTGGCCCCTCTATGGCCACTGCTCAGCTGCCCAGATCTCCTCTCACAAGACCACGGGCAGCTACTGCACCTGAACCTTCACTTCTTTCATCTCATGGCTTGGTTGCTGCATGGTTGAACACGGAGGAGAGGGCCTGCTCCAGCCACGTACAGCAAGTCCTCTTGGAAAGCAGAAAGTCCTCCACCAGAGCGACTTAACTAGCAAAGTGGAAGCGATTCTCCTATGTGGCATCTCCCCAACAAGGTCTTTTGCAGTCTATCCTGGATTACCTGCTGTACCTTAAGCATCAAGGCCCGGCTTTTTCCTTTATCAGGATGCAATTAGCAGCCATATCGGCCTTCCACACCAGGGAAAATTGGTGTTCTCACAGGACATGTCCATCCAGTCCCAAAAAGGCCTAGAGTAACTCTTCTCACTGGTCTGGGATCCGGTTCCACAGTGGGACCTCAACTGTGTCCTCTTGAGGCTCCAGGACCTCCCTTAGAGCCCCTGGCCTCTTGTTCCATGTCACACCTGTCATGGAAGGTTGCCTTCCTTGTAGCCATTAACTTGGCGAGACAAGTATCTGAAATTTAAAGCCTTTACTTCCTGACCTCCTTATACAGTTTTCTACAAAGACAAGGTCCAGCTGTGACCCCATCCTGCATTCCTGCCTAAGATGGTGCCACTTCTATGTTAACCAGGATATCTCCTGGTTCTCTATCCAAAGCCGCACTCCGCCGCAGAGGAGAGGCAGCTGCATACTTTGGATGTCTGGCACGCCCTAGTGTTCTACCTGGAGCGCACCAAGCCCTTCCAAATGTCAACCCAACTCTTCACTGAGACGGTGGACAGGATGAAAGGCCTTCCAGTGTCCTTGCAGAGGATCTCGCACTGGATCACCTCCTGTGTCTGGTTATGTTATGATTTAGCACAGGCTGAACTGCCACCTATATTGAAGGCCTACTCGACCAGAGCTCAAGCGTCCTCAGCAGTCTTCCTAGTGCATATCCCCATCCAGGACATCTGTGGACATATGGTCTTCAGTGCACACATTTACAACGCGTTATGCCATCACTCAGTAGGCCAGAGATGATGCTGGATTTGGCAGAGCTGTGTTGCAGTCGACACGTCCATGAACTCCTACCCGCCTCCGGTGGTACTGCTTGGGAGTCGCCTACAATGGAATGGACATAAGCAAGCACTTGAAGAAGAAAAGACAGTTACCTTTTCCATAACTGGTGTTCTTCGAGATGTTTCTCATGTCTATTCCATGACCCGTCCTCCTTCCCCACTGTTGGAGTTTCCGGCAAAATGGAACTGAGGGTGGGGGGAGCCGACAGTGCCCCTTATACCATGGCATATATGCACCACTCCAGAGGATGCCAGAGCTGATCCCCTGTGGATACCGCTGAGGGAAAAACTTCCAGCACTGGTGCATGTGGCGAGCACAACACCTACACTGGAATGGACGTGAGCAACGTATCTCGAAGAACACCAGTTACAAAAAAAGAGGTAACTGTCTTTTTTGGGTTGCCCTCCTTAGTGTGTATAATTATAGTGCTTGTCTGTCTTGACATAGCATGTAATTAATATGATTGTTCCATATATTGTGTTCTGTTTAGGTTCTTATACAGCCCTCATCACTGTAGTATCTGAGAGTTTTTTGCAGTAGTGCATTGAGCAATCTCATGAACATCTGTCATGTGTGGTTAACTTTTTCTCTCACCTTCTCCCCCCAGGGTGAAATCTTGTACAGTTTAGTATTATATACTTATAAATGAATACATGCTGCTTTATGTTTTGTTAAGTAAGGCAAAGGTACATTTCACTTAAAGTGGTAGATGCTCAGGTTTGTGGTGGTAGCTAGTTCCTGTGGGAGTTTATTCCACGGTCTGGGACTGTCCTCCAAAGAAGGCTTTATCTCCTGCACAGGCGAGCTTTACTCTTAAAGTAGTAATACTAAAGGTAGTAAGTTCTGTTGGGCCTGAGGAGCAAAGTAGTTGCGAGAGCACTTCCTTCTGTGCGTTAGGCAGTCTCTTCAATATTCTGGGCATAGGCCATTAAGCAACTTTGAAGATAAGGACCAAGACCTTGAACTTGATTGGATAGTCTGTGGGGAAACCAGTGTCAGAGCAGAGAGCAGGTTGGATGTGCGCATCATAACCCATGTTGCTTAGGTAACATGCTTCAACAGTCTATACTCTGAGTTTCCTAAGCATTGATTGCTTCTTGTCCAAGTATATTGCATTGCAGTAGTCCAGCGAGGAGGTGATAAAGACAGTATAACTGGTCATCATCCATAAGGATGGGATAGAGTCTTCAAGCCAACTGAAGATGGTAGAAAGCATAAATTTTCATTTTTATCGCTTTCATCAGATGAACTGATTTTTGTTGGGGCTTCAAGTGGGAAACTGAGCCACAAATCCACTTTATCTTAAACACATTATAAGCATTAATACAATTATCAACACTTGTATTCATAATACTATCTTAAAACTAAATGCCATATCTGGATGTTCCTCAATTGTATTCATTTGGTCCCAGTAACTGGCTGTAACAAACTGTCTAATTATCTATTGTATTTAATTGTTCTTGCATGTGAATTCTATGGTTTGTATGTTATTTTAATAAAGACTTTTAAGTACAGATTTAATTTTACAGTAGGTATTTTAAAGTTAGGAAATAATTGCATAGCTTAGTGCCAAAGCTTAGTTGACTTTTTACTATTACTGGCTCAACAAATTTGAGTATAGGTATAATTTTGGCTAATTCAATTAAGTTTTGAATTTTAAGAATAAAATACCAATTGAGCTGATTGAATGGGCACACTTTCCCTCCATGATTGTATTTTTACTGGCTTATAACCACACAGTAGTCTTTATTTCCCACATTTTATGTCCATTCTAGGTACTCAGCTGTACTGGCAGTTGAGATGATTTCTTTCTTGGGTTTCTGTTTCATTATTATGATCTATACCACAGCTTTGTGACATGGCCCCTAGGGCATCATATCAACAGATCCATTTGACTTGCACCTCTGTGCAGCAGTCCAGAAGAGGTGCTTGCCACCATCCATGTGTCTTCCAGTATGTGAGGTACATGGCTGGACATGTTCCTTAAAACTGGAGACTTTGAGGATGCTTTATTGGCAGTGAAAGTGGGGGGGAAAGACTTAAAAAAAAAAAAAGCCTTTTGTATAGTAATTATAATTAGGATGTGATGTTACCACAGGTAGATTCCAGAGGATATTAACCTCTGTGACTAGTTGTTTCATTCCTATACCAGTCTAGCAGATATTTTTTGGTAATGAGGCTATGCATTTTCCCTATGTGGATATCTTTTAAAGCTTGTCAAGCATCTATTAATATATATGTACCCGTTGCATTTCACATTTCCTATAGCTATAGTGTGATTTTCAGCTTCCTCATTATTGTGACTGATTAGCCCTCTTCGGGGTTTCCATTAATGCTTGGGCAAATAACAAGAATTGTACTGGCGTGTATATTGATAATTAAAGATGATGGTCCCACAATATAAGCAAAATGCTTATCAGCCCAAATGTAGCTAACATATGTCTTTCATACCAGGTATATTTCTGTTCTATAGGAGCTAGTATCTCAATGCATAAGCAGTTGGTCTGAGTTTTGAATTCCTATGCTGACCCAAGGCAACTGCCAATGCTATTTCTGTAGCAGCTAATTCCAACACAAAAGGTTGTGAATAGTCAGGCTGAACCAACACTGGAATTGAGGCTAATACCTGTTTCAATTTAGTGACTGCCTCAGTCACTTGTGGGTTCCATTCCCAACTACTACCTTTTAAAACTATATGAAGGGGCAACTATTTCTATCTATTCAGATATAAACTCCCAAGAGAAGCTTGTTGTTGGTTTTAATACAGTTTAACTTGGTAATTAAAAAACCATTTTAGAAAATATTCCAATAACCATTTTGCTAAATATTATGTTTTCCCTTTAAACATTTTTAACCAATTCATGTGGATTTTTGATGCTCCCCAATTGGCAAGTTATGCCACAAATATATAAACTCAGATTGTATTTGGTTTGAGGACTGAGCCATTCATAAGTTTTCCCCTGTATTTTGAGCACTTCAAAACACAGGTGCCTACAATATATAAACCAAAAAATTATAAAATAAACTTATAACTTATAAGCCCCTTCATTTTCAGTTTAAACAGATTTTTACTGAAAAATTCCCAAGTTTTAGAAAAAGTAGTATTTTGTTTTTTCTGATTTTCAACCTACTTTTGTATTCAAAATATACAAAAAAACCCCAAACCCTTGTTTTATTACATTGCATGAGATATATGTATTCTGATAATACATTAGTCTGTGTGTATATGCAAAGCTGCCTTTTGAAGTAAGACTATGTATTAGTCTAGAACAATGGTCACCAATCAGTCGATTGCAATTGACTGGTCAATCCTAGAGGATCTACCAGCTGATCATGATCTCTGGCGGCATAGTGTGGCTGCCGCTAAGGCAGATTCCCTGCCTACCCCGGCCCTACGCCACTCCCGGAAGTGGCCAGCAGCCCTGCAGCCCCGTGGGTGGGGCCGGGGTCTCCCTCCATGTGCTGCTCCTGCCTGCAAGCACCTCCCCCGCAGCTCCCATTGGCCAGGAGAGTTGTGTGGGGCGGGGCTCGCACAGAGGGACAGCGCACGTTGGCCCCTTCCGGAAGCGGTGTGGGACTGGGTAGGCAGGGAGCCTGCCTTAGCCTTGTTGCACCTGCCGCCGACTGGGAGCTGCCAGAGGTAAGTGCTGCCCAGCAGGAGGCAACCCTGAGCCCCCTCCTGGAGCCAGCACCCGAAACCCTCTCCTGCACCTGAACCCCCAGCCATGAGCCACCTCACAGTGCCAGTACCCCATACACCCTTCTGCACCCAAAGCCCCAACCCTGACCCCCTCCCAGAGCCAGCACCTTGTACCCTCTACTGCACCCCAACACTCTGCCCCAGACCAGAGCCCCCTCCTGCACCCAAACTCCCTGAACCGACACCCTGCACTCTACCATTCTGCACCATCTCAGAGCCCCCTTCTGCACCCAAACCCCTGCCCCAGGCTTAGTCCAGAGCACCCACTCCCCACATGCTGCCCCCTCCCAACCTTTTTCTCTGTTTTTAGCACAAACAAATATATTTTCATGGATCCTTGTGGTGGGTGGCATCCACCACTGAATTTGTCCTTCCGTGACTTAACACAAACTTTTAACAATTAGAGAGGTCTATAATCTTTAGTGTTACTGCTGGCCAGCATTTTAGCAAAAAGGTTTATAGGTTGAGGGGGAATACAAATCAGAGTAGCCATTATCTTCTTCCCAAAGGTACAGATGGGACAAGTCCTCACTAATACCAATGTCCTTACGTTTCCTTAAATTTTCTATAGTTTGATTGCACTTTATATTCTTGGACATATTACTGTGTGTTCTGTCTTTCCATAACTCCCCAATAACCAGTGTTGTGCTTAGTTTCTCACTGCCATAGCTCAGTGATTGATTTTTACCCAGAGCAAATACTGTAGTTTGTCATTTGATCATTGGTCACAACTTCTCTATTCTGTACTTTTAACTGTTTGCAGCATTCTTTAACTTGTCCCTCAGACACAAAATCATTAAATATACTACTTCCATATACAGTTAATGGGAATGTTTATATTTCTTATTCCCAACTTTACTCTTAAGTCTTTTTAACTATGTCCCAAGGTTCTTCCTTGGCTAAGACTTTTCTGTCAGATCCCTCAGTGGCAAATTATATTAACATAGCAACAAAGAGTCCTGTGGCACCTTAAAGACTAGCAGATGTATTGGAGCATAAGCTTTCGTGGGTCAATACCCACTTCGTCAGACGCATGTGTCTGACGAAGTGGGTATTCACCCACGAAAGCTTATGCTCCAATACATCTGCTAGTCTTTAAGGTGCCACAGGACTCTTTGTTGCTTTTTACAGATCCAGACTAACACGGCTACCCCTCTGATATATTAACATACTCTTCCATTATGATTATGAGAACTTACTTTCTTGTCTCGGTGTTGGACAACACCATGGCTGGAGGCCAGGGCACTGTTCTCTACAGCCTTCCAAGCCTTGATAGTATCTGGAGACTTCATAATCCTGAAGAGCCAGAAGTGGGAACACGACATCATGGACTCATGCCACCGAGGGATGCCAATGTTGGATATCAAAGTGGGAAACTGAATCACCCAATTTAGGCTTAATCAGTTTTTGCCTTTATACAATTTCAAACAGAAGTATTGTCACTTATAATGTCTGAACGTATGCTTATGCCAATAACAGACAAGATAGAATAGGTAAATGGCCCAAATGACTGCATTCCAGGGCACTGGAAAGTTCTTTTACCTTCCATGATGATCATCACCTTCTCTGATCTGTTGGTCTAGTCCTTCAGTCCTATTCCTGCAGTTTCTGGTGCAGTGTCTCTCTAATTTCGGCTTTGTTCACTTGAGTCTTTTATACATTTTTTACATTACAGATTACTTAATTCTATCCACTAGGCTTTTACCACATCACCCCTTCATTTTTGTGTGTGCATGTAACCCATACAATATGCACGCGCAAACTTCAGTTACCCAACTTCTGCATTTTTCCTGCTGGTTTTGCAGTTTTGGGGTCATGTCATTCTATGTCACCCTGTTCCTAGCTTTCCCAGAAAACTGGGATTTTATATTTATCATGACATATTTATGTATCTCTTATTTACATCTTCCAACATGACACATTATGTATCTTGCCAGCAATAATATCATTTTAAACAAAACAGCAATTTATATCAAAGAAGAATTGGCAAAACCACACTTATGCCAGGCAAGGCCTTGGCCTAAGTGTTACCTCATCTAAACCCATTCACTATCCATAATTACAAATTATTAAAATATAGCTTACAAAGCTCTTAATTTTACCATTTAGCAATTCTTCATTCTGTATTTCAGTAAACATATGTCACTTTTCTACCCCTTAATCTATTGCAGGAGTGGGGAGTTACAGAAAACACAATAACCCTTTTCTGTCAGCATTTTTTATTGTCTTTAAACATAGGTTTTCAAAAGCCTTTTTCATTCAAAGTGCTGTTTTCTTTGTGAATCATTACCAAAAAAACTTCATCAGAAATGTCTCAGGGGTTTCTCAATTTTAGGGTCATTGTACATTGTAGTTAAAGTTAGTTAACTTTGTTTACCTTAAAATTGGTTATTCATGAATCAACATTTTGGTTGTAGCGTTAATCTATTAATAAATGCTTTCAATTCAGATTTGTTAGACATAAAAGTTAAGTGTGGATGAAGTCTAAGCCAAAGCTGTTCATCCTTACCACCTGCATTGTTACCCTGTTTTCAAAAGCAGTTTGAGTTTTGCTGACTGATGAACTGCTTAAACTTTGGAACAAAAAAATCTTCAGTATAAAGTCTGGGCAGACTTTCAAACTCACTTATGGGAAACTAGAAGAATGATATGGCAATGTAAGGTTTATTTCTGAAGATTAGAGAATTGCAAATTTCAGGGCATAGAACTATTTTGGGTTGGAGGCAAATTTCCCTTTAAAACATATACTACTACTAAGTGTGTTTATGTAGGCATCCAGTAATGGGAGAGGAGGTGGCTGGAAATGACAATAGTAAAATCTGTTCAGTATTTGTTATCAGTGTATCACAGGGTACCCATGTATTATTATTCATTAAGCTCTTGGCCAAATTTTGACTCTTGACCGCTAATGTGAGAGCTTGGGGAGATGGAATAATAATTTTTAATACTTGACGGGTTTTGTATAATTGAGACTACTTAGATTTGAAAAATTAATTTGACAAGAATTTTTCCATAATGTGGCTGACAACTTCAGGAGTAAGGAAGAGAAGAGTTAAAGCTACAGGAAATTTGCAGGTTTTTAAAGGTTGCGTATGTCTTGTACAGCAGACCTGCTGTTCCCAAACTCTGGTCTATAGAGAGTTGGGTGGTCTTATTTCTGTATGTGAGGGGAGACAAAAAGAAGCAAAATCTGATTGTGAGATTAATTCATTTGAGAGGACAAAACACTTATGAAAGATGACTAAAAGTATGTAAATTCTTCCTCTTCGCTATTTTTTCATGTTGCATCATCTGCTATAGTTTCCAAAATGGAGATTTCATGATTTTAAATGAGGGAGATGATCCATAATATGGTATCTCTATTAGAGATGAAACTTCATTGAAGCAATGGTTGATAGGTTTTCTACCACAGGTGTTCATAAATTTCAAGTAATATTAATGGCAATGCAAAAAGTTAAGGCTTGCCCTCTAAAATAGTTTGGGGTCATAAATGTACTGTAATTTTTTTCTGTTTGAGCCTTTAAATTAACAGAGAAGAATGCAGCAATAGCCTTCCCTAACTACTGTACTGCTAAACAAGATCACTCTCTTTAGCATCACCATACAGTGGTTTATTAATTTATTTGTTTTATAACAGCATTTTTGTGTTCAATCTTGGGTTCCTCATCTGTTCTCTGCAGTACCATTTAGTACTAAGAGATAATCTATTGTCCATTGTTGGTATTAAGATGCTGGTATGCAAGATCATATTTTTAAGATTCTAATTTTGGGCTATCTAGACTGACTTTGTCTAACCTTTTGGATTTTTGGTAATCTACATTTGAGGGGCAGGTGAACGTTTTCCCCCTAGTTTCTGTCTAGTCTGGCTAATATAGGCAGTGAGAGCAAAAGTGTTTTGAGGTGAGATCCCTTGTTCCCGCAAATACAAAAGCACCAGTGTGTGCTCATATATTTACACCCACTGTAAGCACCCCTTTACGCTGACAGCATGGTGTTAAAGGGCCTTAAGATAAATGAGAATTGGGCATGTTGTGTGTTCATACTCATTCCTTCAAATGTTCTTCAGTTTACAAGGGTGGATTTTTTGCTTTTTAATAATCCTTTTCCTCAAAGATTTGATTTTTGAACAACAGTAACTTTAGTATTAAACTTACCAGTATTTTTAAATAAGTGATTTAGAAATCATAACTTTAAGTCCACATTTAGTAACTGATAAAACTGAAACATTCAAACAGCAAGAGCAATTGAATTTTAAGAATGACATATTGGAGAAAAGAAAACTAGCTGCAGTCCAACTATGTTGGGCTTGAACTAAAGTGGTACAACTTCCCTAGTGGATTTCACAAATGTGACAGTTTAGAAATACTGCACATATTAATACACTGTATTAGCATGTACAGTAGAACTAGTGCATTATGTAGTAGGACTTTGTAGTTAAAAGTCAATTCATTATGTTTACTTCATTTGTTAGGTCTCCATCCACCAGGCCCTCCTTTAGCAAGACCTATTCTTCCTCGAGAAAGGGGAGCTTTGGATAGAGTTGTTGAATACTTAGTTGGTGATGGTCCACAGAACAGGTACAATTTTGCTAATGATATTAAGTAACAAAGCACATACACAATGAGTTGAAAGTCTGGTGGTTGTTTGTGCAGGATTAGATATTCTAGAATTCTGCTGCTTATGTTTGTTGCTGGCTTTATATACAGTTTTCCTAATGAACTGGCTCTCTAATGCCTCACCGGAACTCTTTTGCCCCACTCTCAGAAGCGTAAACTCTAGCACGAGCAGTTTTAAAATGATAGTTTAATTCATTCTCCCACTCACACTTCAATAAGGCTTTTCTTTTTCACTAGAGCACTATCACCTAAAAACATCCGAGACTTTTAATTTCTTTTCATATGTCATCTTTTTAATTGCTTATAACTAATTGCCTGCTGAACTGTCCCAAACCCACTTGAGCTGGCCTGCGAACTCTGTTAGAGGAGCTATTAATCAGATCATTGTATTTCACCATAAAAATTGAATTACCAGTATTTTTGATGTGGCTTCTATTGAGTCTAGTATGAAACAGATGCTTAATTTGCAGCTGTATGACAGGTTACGCGCTAGCCATCTTGGTTTAATTCTTAAGATGATGATTAAAAACTTGTCTTTTTCTGATGTATAAGTGAAGAGACCCTGCTAACCAGTACATTTTTCATAAATGGATTGGGCATTATTTGTTAATAATATTTTAAATATATTAAAAGTTGCTCAGCTTAAATACTATACAGCAGTTCCATTGTCTCAATACTTAGCTTCAACTTAACACCTGTATTTTTACTCCTTTTTTTTTTTTTTTTTAATTTTAGGTACGCCCTTATATGTCAACAGTGTTTTTCTCATAATGGTATGGCTCTGAAGGAGGAATTTGAATACATTGGTAAGAACTAACTTGCATAGTCTGTTCTTTTTTAAAAAAAAAATTACTTCTCAAATATAAGTTTTGTACTTCATTAGAGACTGTTACAGCACTGTAACATTTTGATTCTAGTTAAGTTCTTAGTACAAGCTAAGAAATGCCACTTATGGTAATTTACAATTCAGTAGCTTAGGATACATTTTAAGTTTTAAAAAAGTACTTTATTACAACTTTCAGGCTGAGGATATTGTGTGTGTAAAACTATTCAGGAGAAATAAGCCTCTTCCAAAACATCCTTGAGAATCACTACGGGCTATGAATAGTTCTCAGAAGGGTTTTATAGCTAAAAACTATCGGACATTAAAGTGCTTCGCTTTACCAGAACTTAAAGAAAATCTTGTTTTGGCAAGAAGATCTCAGGGAGGCATCAAAACAGGAGTAGGAACAAGCCCTGGAGGTTATATGTCAATTTATGGCTGACAATAACTTAAGACAGACACAGTTCTTTATTGAACACAGATGATGTACAAAAGAGGCAAAATAAAACTACAGTAAGTCTAATGTGTAAGAAATAGTTTCAGACATCTCTTTTCTTTCCACTGTGCATGGGGGCCTGTCTCTCTGTTTGGGAGAAAATATACAGCACAATAGGCAACAATTACTTTATTTCTGATTGATATTACAGCATGCATGCTATGTATCAGTCTGAGCAACAAACAGTCAAAATGTGCAAGAAAGGGACTTTTGTTTGGTCTTTTGTAAAAGTGTATTTTAAATTATTGGACAGCATTTAATGTTTTTCCAACACAAACGTGGCTTTCCTTACTAAATACCACAAGAGCACGTTATTTTTCAAGTAATAATGTAGTCTCCCATCAAGTTTGATGGATGAGCTCCATTTAAGGACTGTAGACCTACACAAATAATTTTTCAAAGTGGTAGCAAGTTGGTTGTAATTCTCTCATCCTTTTTGGCCATTTTGTTTGCTGGTGCAAATGGTCGGTCAAACAAAGATGCAGCACTTTGTGAGGTGCAGGAGAAACAATTGAGACAATCATATGCAGATCCCATTGATGGCCAAAGTGACCAGGGCCTAGAGCCTGGGCTGTGCCAGTTTCACTTGCTAAGATCACTGCAGCCTGAAGAAGAGAGTGGCTGCTCCGCCAAAGTCTGGGCGCCATGACCGGCTAGCTCCGGTTTTAATACAGAGTATGTCGTCTCCTAGACGAGCTGCCTACTGGGGCTAGGCGTCTTGTCTACTCCAGCAATGGACTGCTTTTTGTCTGGTCCCTAGTCTTTGACCTGGCTGGCTGGAGTGGTCCTACCAGAAGTTAAACTCCTGCTAGCATAGCTCTCCAGTTCATGAGAACTCTCAAGTCTTCCCACCACATCAAGGTGTAGCCCTCAGGGAAGGAAATGACTACGTAATAATTGACAGAATAATTTAAAGGCAATGGATATCCATACTGGACTATTAAAAAAAAACCAACAACAACAAAACCCCCAAAAGAATGGTCTTGTATTATAAATCTTTAAGTATACTTTTCTTCCATACACAATCTGTCAACGACTCCAAATCACAGATGAAAGATTCAGTTTATGCATTTGGCAATACTTTGTGTATCATGAGGTGCATGTTTTGTTGATGTTTGTGACAGCCCTAATAATGCTTACCAGAAGTGTTCACAAGTAGCAGCAGCAGAGCTGAAAGGGAACATGCATTCAACTGTGCATAGAGGAAAATGGAAGAAGTATAGAGGGGCCCAAGTAGGTTCGGTGGTGATGCTCTTAGGCCTGAAGTTGGAAGACATGCTACATAGCTCTATTAACCAATTTTTTAAAACTATTTTTTAATTTAAAAACAAAAGTCCTTTAGTGTCTTTATATTGTCACGCTGCTTTATTTTTTTGGAAACTCAAAGTTTTATTTCTTGGGAAATATGTATCTGAATACTAGTATGTTGAGACTTGAAGTCAGCTTAGTGAGATTATTATTATGTATGCTTTTGTAAACCTGTGTGCAGCATTTAGGTGTGCATACTGCTTTTTCCTGAATCCTGCAAGAAAAACTAGACCGCAAGCTCCACGACTCCCAGACTTCAGTTGTGAAAAGAGGCAGCCAACAGAATTGCCGACTACGGTTGGACCTTTGCATTCTGGAGGGGTAAAACTACAAGAGAATCCACCAAGGGAAGGTGTGTACTAATCCTGTGAAGCTTGCCATTATTAATTTTTCACTGGAATCCTTTCGTCACTACTCTTCTTGGTTCAGCCTTTTTTCCTTAAAGTGCAGCAGTTTTTAAAGCATTCTAACTTTTTTGTTCTCCTGTAGTGTGTGTATTTTGCATTGTTTGTTCCTTAGTGTTTGTAGTTTACTCTTCATCTGCATTGCTGAAGGGTTTTTAGCCATACAACTCCTTAAAATTTAGTCTTACTTCATTCATGTCTGGCAAGTTTATTTTCCCTTTGAAAATACTGCCTAATGAAATCCCTGTTTTTTTAATCATTGATAAACAAATAGCAAACCTAAACTGTATATTATGTGCATAGTTAACAAGACAGTCTGTCTCTAAGTTGTTAAATTTCCCTGTTTTTTCAGCAGGTCATTTGGTTGAGGTGGGTTGAAATTCCTGCCTTTGTTCCTTAAGTTAGTTTTGCTATTTTCCCCAGGGCAGGAAAATCTAGTAAAACTGCCTTGCTTAAAATCAAGAGTTCAAAGACAAATTGTCAATTTTAATTTAACAAAGTTCCTTTTGAGAAGTTTTATAGTATGCAAATACAGTAGGTGTCTAGTATTCAGCCAACAAGAAGATGCAATGTTTTCAGGAGAGTTTAGAAAATAGTTGTAATTAAAACCAAAGAATCTTCAGTTAGTAAGTAATCAAAGTCAAGTCTAAAGAGGTATGGATTTCTCTGCGGTTCGGTTCAAACCAGACAAGATCTAAAGCATGTGGGGCTGGGTAGTACGGAGCAATTCATGTCACTATGTCCTTAGCTGAAAAGGTTTAAAAGGCAGCTGACTACAGGAAATAGTTCTAGTAGTTTAACAAATAAAACTCCCTTCCGTTGTAATCTTTTCATGTTGGGGACAGAGTGGCATTGTCTTTCACTTTGTATGTGGCATGAAGAGGCAGGGTGATCATCTTTGCCATTGCACAGAGGACAGATTAATAAATGTGGGGTTTTTTTGTAGTGGTGTATTAAGATCATTAATGGCTTAAACTGGTAAAAAATGCACACAATTAGTGTCTAATTACTTGCTAATAGTGCCCTGAGTTCTCTAAAAATACCACTTGTACAGAATTCTCATTACTGATGTCTCCTGCCTCAGCATGAGTCATGTGAGAAACTGCCTCTAGGTCTTGAGAAATTTGATCCAGTGAGGCACCTGCAGGCTGGCTTGAGAGCTCTAACTTACTGAGTATGCTCCAACTTCCACCGCAAAGGAAAACCTGAAGCATGGAGTCTCAGAGTTCAGGTCAATTGATTCGGGCTCCTCGGCTTTGGGGTGTGGAGCTAAAAATAGAGGTGTAGTCATCCCATTCGAGCTGGGACACACGGTCTACCACCATCCATCCTCTCTGGCTTCCAGAACCAGGGCTCCAGCCTGAGTGGGGATGTCTACACTGCTATTTTTAATCCCACAGCCTGAGCCAATTGACCTGGGCTCTGAGATTTGGCACTATGAGTTTTTCTTCACAGTGTAGACATAACCTTATTAGAGGCTCCAGAACATTCCAGACAGTTCCTTTCTGATTGGTCAGTGAAGGAGCTGCCCACTGGCTCTGATGTGGGAGTGCCTCTTGCTGCTTTAGCCCTTATTCAGGTCCTTGTTGTGTTCTCCAGTTTCTAGTCAATCCTACTTAATCATAAAGTCATAGAAATGCAGGGCTGGAAGAAACCTTATAGTTAGAAAGGGTTTTCTAACATCTAATTTAAATCTCCCTTACTACAGATTAAGCTGAAGGGGGAACAAAGAGTAGACATGGAGAACAATTGGATAGACTCATAGACTTTAAGGTCAGAAGGGACCATTATGATCATCTAGTCTGACCTCCTGCACAATGCAGGCCACAGAATCTCACCCACCCATTCCTGTAACAAACCCCTAACCTATGTCTGAGTTATTGAAGTCCTCAAATTGTGGTTTGAAGATCTCAAGTCCCATGCTGCAGAGGAAGGCAAAAAACCTCCAGGGCCTCTGGAGGAAAATTCCGTCCCGACCCCAAATATGGCGATCAGTTAAACCCTGAGCATGTGGGCAAGACTCACCAGCCAGCACCCAGGAAAGAATTCTCTGTAGTAACTCAGATCCCACCCCATCTAACATCCCATCACAGACCACTGGACATACTTACCTGCTGATAATCAAAGATCATTTGCCAAAATTAGGCTATCCCATCATACCATCCCCTCCATAAACTTACCAAGCTTAGTCTTAAAGCCAGATATGTCTTTTGCCCCCACTACTCCCCTTGGAAGGCTGTTCCAGAACTTCACTCCTCTAATGGTTAGAAACCTTCATCTTATTTATAATAGCCCTTATATTTGAAGACTGTTATTAGGACCTCCTTCAGTCTTCTTTTCTCGAGCCTAACATGCCCAATTTTTTAAAAATTTTTGCATTGGTCAGGTTAGGCTTCAGCCTGGGCTCAAGCATGGTCTTACATTGCAGTGTAGATGAACTCTAAGGAAAGTGTAGGTCTTCTACTTAACAAGGAAGGAGAGCTAATAACTGATGACATCAAAAAGGCTGAGGTGTTTAATGCCTATTTTGCTTCAGCATTCACTAATAAGGTTAACTGTGGCCAGATGCTTACCAATTAATATTAACAACAAGGAGGAAGAAACGCATGCAATTTGTCCATCTCTCCACTTTGTGTAGGATTCCTTTTTGATTTTTCATATAATTAAAGAGTGCCTGATGGAGCCATATTGGCTTTATTAGTCTTCCTAGCTTTCCTACCTTTTAATCTCTTTAGCCAAGAGGTTTCAGGCTCAATCCTTAGTTGCACCCAATAAACTCTGGATGCAGCAAAGTGAAGGAACTCCAAAGTAGCTGTTTACAGCCCCCTCTTGCTCTTGAAGCTGACTGTAACTGTCCCCAGCATAGATTAGAGCAGCTCAGGGTGTAGTTGCTTTTATCTGTGAACTCAGTCTTCATAGAGGGAAAATCTTGCTGGTGAAGCAAACTGTCTTTAAAGACAATACTTTGTAATTCTGCTTCTCTGAAAAGAAGTATTTTTTTTCTTTGCATTTTCTCAGGTATGTTACATTAATATTCCTTATATTATATTGAAGTGTATTAAATATGGATCATCTTTCAATTGATTTTTTTAATCATGAAAGTCATGATGGCCATCAGTTTGATTTTACCAGTGTGATCTTGAGTTATATTAGTTAAACATTGAGTTCTTTATTGAACACAGACCCAGATCTTCCTGCTGCTATTGCACATAAAATTGTAAAGTATCCCTCCCTTGTATTAACCATTTCTTATTTTCCAAAGTTCTCTATGTGTAGAATGCAGATCATCAGGGAAATCATTGATATAATTGAAAAAGGATTAAGGTGTTCTAAAACCAAACATGCAATCCAGATTGTCAATAAGTAAAGTATGAAAGTATAATATATGTGCACCAGACTAAATTTTTAAAACAGGCTGGGATTTACAGAAGAAAGGAGTTAGGTTCCCAACATCCACTATTACTGGGATGTGGGCATCTAATTTCCTTATCTTCTGAAAAATCTCAGTCATATAATATACTAGATAAATGCTGTACCTACTGTCTTTTAATGCATGATAATGTATAAAACAAAATCTTAATTCTCTAACTGTACTAGCCAAAAGAAAATGTTTTCTTGTACCCATATTAGATGGTTCACTATAGGTTGATGCTAATTTGTACTTTTGTCATTATGCACAAACTGACCATGACTTGATTCAAGGCATTTCATTTGAGCAGCCTTGTCTTATGAAAATAATGCTCTCAATCTGTCAAAAAGCATTTTCAATAAGCCATTTTTTGTCAGATCTAATTTATAGCATAAACTCTGCTTACAGGTAGTTTTAATCCATACTTGTTTTTTTTTATTGTTTAATTAATGTGACTCTGTAAACTTAAGCTACTAAGCTTTCCTTTTAATGAGGTATAAACTGTAAGCAAGGCTTTTGCAGATCAGCTATTAAGACGGTTCTGTCCTGGCAAAAAATGGCATATTTAATTATAATTACAACAGACATTGGCAACAGGAAAGTAACTTCTACCAAAATGTTGGCATATTCAGAAACATGACTTGGATCAGTAACCTTGTTAAACCATAGCCTTGGAGTAAGGCTAATGTCATTACCAACATAGCAAAACCACAGTCACATGGGCAAAATGACTAACCACCTTCAGTAAAGATGACCAGGTCCAATTCCCTCCCCTCCCTCTCCCTCCTCCCAGTTTTGTGTCCAAGTATTCACTAGCCTGCTGCATAATCTTTTATGGTCACAGACATAGGAGGATGGGGTTAAAGTACCTGTTGACACTAAAACACTAAGGTGATTGCTCTTCTTTTCTCCATGAAATTGCTTCTGCAGATCTCAACTCAATAGAGATTAGCCAGCAGAGATGTTCCTTAGGAAAACTAGTTGAGCAAATTGCTCTCACATGCCTACCATCTTATCTTGCAGTTGAATCAAAAGACTAGTGCTTAGTAAATGTTTGAATTGAGCTCCAAATGGCAGCCTCAATATATCTCAGTAATTGAGAAATTCATTAGGGAAACCCTGGTAGCTGCCTTCCCTCTAGTAGATTAAAACCTGAGTCATTTTAGTACTAAATCTCCAACAGAATTTTTAAGAAGCAACAAAGCACAGTTTTATCCATTTTGCTCATCTGGTTTCATTTGAAGACAGAGCACAGAGTGCTTTAAAGTAATCATGTGTAGTCTTCTCTTTTTCCTGTTAGTTGGGATCAGCAGCTGTTGTTCTGTGTCTCCAAATGTTCCTGTTGAGTGCATTATATTTAGTCCTTGTTGGAAAAAGCCAAATCCTGACACTGAAAATATTTGATAACCAAAAATAGAGCATTATATCCAATTAAAAATGTAGAAAGGCAGCAATGTGACAAATCTTGGAAGATCTGTGGCTCTGATTTACTTGACTTTGAGCAACTGGGATTTCAACCTGAGTATGGCAAGAATACTTTATTGCATTGACAACCACCTGATGCAAACAGATCAGGTGTTCATTTTAAGATAGGCCTCAATCAGAGATAGGCCTTTTCAGTACCTTAAATCATGAGGTGATGTTGAACATGCCCAGGATCTCTGGAGGGAATGGACAGGGCTGCATTTCATTGCTTTAGTTTCTTTCTTCTTGATAGATAGTATTGGATTTGCTCTTAACCTCCCCCCGCCCCAAGTGCTGTCATGGTATACCACAAGGATCTACTTTCTCATCTAGGGTGACCAGACAGCAAGTGTGAAAAATTGGGACAGGAGGTGGAGGGGTAATAGGCTTCTATATAAGAAAAAGCCTCAAATATCGGGACTGTCCCTATAAAATCGGGACATCTGGTCACCCTATTCTCATCCCTCTTATTCATTGCATATATGAGGCTGCTTGAGTTAGTGACACCCACTTTATATTTCACCAATCCAGGGAGTACGATTCAGTGTTTTTCCTAGTGTCTGGGTGCAGTGAGAGTGTGCTGATTGAGACTCAGTCCTGAGAAGACTCAGGTAATAATGGTAAGTTGCAGTAAGGAAGCAGACAAGCTGGCACACCCTGAATGAGTGTGAATCTACAAAACTTGTAACCAAAGTTTGTAGTTTGGTCTGATTAGATTACCAGCAGCTTTTGGATGATCAACTAGTGGCAGTGATAAGGGCTTTTTTTCCTCTCTGTATTTGATCAGGAGATAGAAGTCCTCTCTCTGATGCTGACCTTGTCCTTTGTTTCATGTTTTTGTCACCTGTACTACACCTCTACCTCGATATAACATGAATTTGAATATAACATGGTAAAGCAGCGCTCCATGGGGACGGGGCTGCGCGCTCCGGCGGATCAAAGCAAGTTCAATATAACGCGATTTCACCTATGACGCATTAAGATTTTTTTTGGCTCCCGAGGACAGCGTTATATCGGGGTAGAGGTGTACTGTAATGTGCTCTTCAAGGTGGTCATACTTAACATTTGTTTGGAAGCTGAAACTAGTGCATGGTTCATCAGCATGCTTCATAAGTGTGGTATCTTGTGGCCAACATGTGACACCTGTGCTCCAGTATCTGCACTGGATGCCTATTGGCTTCCAGGCAGAGTTTATGGTGTTGGTTTTGACCTATAAGGCCCTAAACCTAAATGGCCAAGGACCTTCCTGTCTCCTTATACCATACTGCCACAATTTGAGATCTGCATAGGTACTCAATTTGATCCTTTAGAGAACAGGCTGCTGGCAAGGCATTCTCTGTGAAGTCCTTTGGGAAAGCATCCTCCTCCCAACCCCCCCAGCACACAGCTTCATTCTAAAATAACTCAGATCTGACCCAAGCATCCTACAAAATTCCTCTGAGTTGATATTTGGGTAGAGCTGTGATCGTAGGATTTTTGTTTGGCAGATAATATGTAATGTGCTGACTAGTGACTGGTGCGTGGAAGAATTCTGCTATTTTGATTTTCTTTTTGTAATTGGCTTTTGTATTGTGCTTTTAGCTGATGGTAAAGGCACCCATAGCCCCAAGTGGACAGTCTTTTTTAAATTTGAGTTTTTAAATAAAACAAAATTGAGTCATTTTAACAACAGAGATCTAATCTCCTCTCCCCAAGGAGATCATGTCTTGGAAGAAACAGTGGAAGCAAAATACATTGATTTATGTAGAAGTTTCTGACCACCTTGGATGCAAAAATGTATCTTGAGGATTTAAAGCCATGTTGTCTTTAGGAAAAATAGTGTAAGGCTGAAGAAGAACCCAGTAATCTTAGTAGTATTGCTAATGTGTCTGAAAGGAACATGTAAAATTAATGAGAACCGTACAAGTGTTCCAAGAGTTGATAGGATTATAAATTGGGAGATAAAAATGAGTCAGTTTACTACGGGATGGGAGAAAGCAGATCAGCCATACTAGCTGCTGAGAAGCCATCCTAAACTTCCGTTTTTCACTGTTTTTTCCATTATCAGTGCTCAAAAATGGGACAAAAACCTTTTTCTCTGAGGACAGTTGGAGTGAAACTTCTGCCCCAATAAAGCTCTAGCTCTAGTTCCATGGCTTCTGTCTGACAGGGACATGAGTTATCCATTAGAAACTTGTTATAAGAAGGATCCCGGAAAGGAGATTAGGTTTTGATGTGCCATTAACTCAATATAAACTTTAACTTCCAAGACATATCAATCAAAGATGATTGCAGTGCTGAAAAATATTGGAACAAATAATCCAGAAAGGTAGAGAAAGTCAAGGAGTTTTATATGAGCTCTAGGTCCCCTATCCTATCTTAAGATTGAAATTTTTTTTCCCCATAGAGATTTTATTGCTTTTCTTACATATCAAAAGTGGAATAAAAACCATTCAATTCAAAAATCTGTATACACGCCCACACATGGGCACATCCCATACAATTCACTGCCAAAGTTCAGAAATGCTGCCTCACTGCGAAGGGGACCATGGTTTGGGTATCTGATGTTTTGAGATTGCAAAGACTATCGTCCATGAGGTGGCTGCTAGAAACAAAAAGATGCTCAAAGGTTTTTTTTTTTTTTTTTTTTTTTTTTTTAATAGCAGTTGGGGCAGGCCAGGAGATAGGCCAATGTGGCAGATGATCTGATATCTTTATTTTTCCAGGGTCATCTATTTTACCTGTTTAAAAAAAAAAAGTCCTACCCTTCAAAAGGGAGATTCAGAAATGTAGACTGAAGTTCAGCAGGCAACTATGCATGTCTCTAAGACTAAGTACTGACCCCATTGTTTGGCTACCTACCAGATGCTCCAGAAGAATAGACACTGGTTCAAAAGTCAGATATGTTTTTTGAGATACTTGCAGCAGAGACATAGTAACTACTATAGGGGAATAAATCTAGCTTGGTCTGAATGACAGCTCAGAATGACTGATCAAGAAACTGGATCTGAAAGCAAACTTTGTCGGCAAAGAATCGGCTTGTCTCTTAACCAGTAAGGCTTAACATCCTCTAGCTCTGTAAGAGAATAGCACTAGGGCACCATTTCTTAAACCCGTAAGTTATTTTCTTTGGAAGAATAGTATTTCTGCCCCCAGATGTCTTATGTGCTTTTTTTCTTCAGACCTCCTGACATTGGCACAGAGGACTGAGGAGATGAATCAGCTTTTCTTGGATTCAGTTACTTCTAATAGGACATTTTTACACTGAAAAAGAGTCATAAGTTGTTGACCCTTTTACTCAGTTCAGTCTGACTTGCTGAGGAGCTCTCATCTACCTCTTTGGCAGAACTGTAAAGGGCATATGGATGCAATTGCTGTGTAAATGTTAGGCTTTCTTCTTCAAGAAAAAACTAAAATGCATGTATTCCTTCCTTCCTCATGGTATAAAAGCCATGCACACGGAATACCTGTGAGACAAATATCCCTCAGGCAGGTATTTGAGACACTGGAAAGTGCATTCTTCACTAGTGCACATTTCTAAAAGTCAGATTATTTCACTGGGTCTGCTACAGTGGAGAAGAAAACCTAGCCTTTGAGAAAATTCATATAAAGGTCAAAAACTTGAAGTTACTTTAAGACCTTTGGTTGCTAAGCTATCCTGCATTGTACCAAGAATAATAAAAATAATAATGAGTTTGCCCAATGCAAAAGAGCAGATGAAGTTTCTGAGATCACTTCTGTCAGTGGAAGGAACAACTAAAGAAATGATTAGAGGGTTGGGGTATGTGTTAGTGTTATGCCTCTGTTTCAGAATGTTTCCAAACTAGGTGACGCATGCACTGCCCTTCATGCTTTTACTACTAGTAAAAGTTCTGTAGTTTGCAAGTCAGGGCATGACACTCTTTAAAGCTGGGAGTTGAAGAGTTGATTTAACCCAGTAATCCTTATTTAACCGGTGGCTGGTTCTTCAGAACATTTAAAATTCACTTAATAAAGAGACTCCATATATCTCCCCAAAATGTGCACTTTGGTAGTATGAGGTTTGCCAGTCAATCTAAATGTGACACCATGGAGCTGACTACATGATACAATGCTGATGTCACATGGTCTATAAAACTGAAACCTGGCATTCTGCGTTGAAAATAGACATTTTTGCTTTGTGTGTAACTAGCTGAAAACTTTCAAATATTACCTTCCTGTGTCACACTTCACTCTTAGTAAGACACATGCATCCCTGGACTCTAACTTGAAACTTTTTGGATGACCTTATTATCTAGCGTGAAATACTGTTAATACCAGATAAAGCACAGTACAATGCAGAAAAGCTTGTGTATACAGTAACTTGTTCACATATCTTTTATGTATATCTCTGAACTTTAGTTCTGCTGCTCCATTCTTGTCATACAGAATTGATATCCTGTGGAGTGCTAGGTTGAATTGAATTAAATAAACTTGTTTCACTTTTGATAACCCAGGTTTTCAGAGAATTTTTTAATTTGAAACCATTTAATCATATACAGATTTTTCTAGTTCAGAAAGGGTTAAATTCCCTTACTTCTAAGCCTTTGTGAACAGAGTTATGAAAAGCCAGAATTCTTGAAATTCTGCTGCTAGTGCTGCTAGGATTCCTTGAGTGTAGAATTACAGGTGGCTGGATGTCATCACTGCTGCAGAAGTGTTACAAAAGTCTCTTGCTTCAGAATTTGAGAGACTAGGCAATGGATTGTTTCTCTGTTCTCTCCTTTTTCCCTCTCCTTCCTCCTGCTGTTCCTCCCCACACTCAAGATCTAAGAATCTGGTTTCATGTGTTGCTACCACAGCTTCTTAAAAAATAAATAGTTGCATTTTAGGTTGTAGGGGGATTCCTTTCCATTTGATATTTTCTTATTACATGATTTTTGTGAACTCCCTAATAACAAATGCCTACCACCTTAGTCAAACTGTGAAATCATAATATAGTTAGCTCACTGGGTGTTGTGGGAAACATTCCCTACTGCAAAGGTAGGACAGTTGACTTCATTAGCTGATTGTGAAGAAGGCTCTGTTTACATGTTTTTGTTAAATACTAAATGCTAAGCAAGGATGTTAAGAAATGCATGGCTGTTGGAATCAGGTTTTTGTTAAGAGCGCTATAATATGTTAATGGCTTTGACATATTAAAATCCGTCTTAAGCAGTCTATAACAGTTGTGTGGAAGGCTGATATATGTAGGTGTATTTTCCTTCAATTAAATCAATCAAGGCTAATTGCTAATACCCAAAGACTTCAAGTAAATAAGATATTTGCATTGTAATATTTTGTCCTTTTGATTTCATTTTCAGAGTTTTTTCCCTCTATAATTACAGTTTTTACTAGCAGTTAAATTGTTACTGAGATCTAAATGATTTTAGACATTTACATTAATCATAACCAATTTTTTTATAATGTAAAATTAAAACCTTGTATTTGCACATGAAAGCTTTAAACATCAGAGTTTGTTATATAATAGGTGGAGCTATTATAAGACCCTGGTTTTAGTTGCATATAACTTTGCCAGTTTTTAAGCATTTATGCTGAATTTTTTTATGCATAGTGTCTCCTCAGGTTGAATATTTTTTGAAAGTTTCAGCTCAAACAGTTCAGCCCTTTGCCAGAATTATTTTTAAATGATAAAAACTTACTTTTTACTTACCTTTTCACATTCTTGGAATCTTCTTTTGAGACCTCTAGTGTGCCCCTATGCTTCAGTTCAGGGGCTTGAAATTTGGCAGGGGAATGGTCTCTGTATCAAGAATGTGCCTTTTGCTTTCCCTTTGAAAATCCACCCAAATTTGGCTGCTGTAAGCTTTTGAAAAATTGCAGTTCACACATGCTCAGACTTCTTGGTGGAGCTGCTAAAATCTCCAGGCTACGGTGTGGCTGGGCACTGGAACTGATAGCAGGGGAAGGGTGTCTCTCCTTTGCTTTCAGTGGCACTCCCACCCACTCTGGGGCCAGAGCCCATGCAAAAGAAAGGTACCTGACTTGAATGCAGAGAGGATAAGAACTGGGCAAAGAAAGGAGTAGATTGGAACAAGGAGTCTGAGACAGGGACTGAAGTAAGGTATGGAAGAAAATCTGACTGGGACAAGGAACCAGGGGGTGGGGTGGGGGTAAGAGAGACAGACTAGATGAGGAGTCTGGGGAGAATAATTGGGACTGGGAAACCAGGGCGGGTGAGAAGGGCTAGAGGCCAAGGAGGAGCGGAGAGGCAGATTGAATGAGGAGCCTGGAGATGAAACAGACTGGCTGGGCCACGAAACTGATGTTGGGATGAGAAGCCTGAGGAGTGGAGTCTTAGACTTGCTAGGGAATGAGGCTGGGATGGTGAAATGGGTGGAGAAGAGACTAGATAGGGACTGGGTAGAGGGACAGAGCAGGAGGAGTCAAATTGGAGGGAACGTGCAGAAGCCTGTGCCTGCTAGACCACACTCCCCTCTAGACCCTGGAATGGAATCCAGGATGCCTGAATCTCCCCATTCCTTTGCTGTCAGCAAATACCTGTGAACCCCCCATTAGTGTGTCTTACCACTCTGGTGCTGATCCATGTAGAGGATGACAGCCTTCTACTGCTACCATTTACAACATTAGCTCAAGTGGCAGAGATGAGCATAGTGGCTTTAAAAAGTCCAGCCCTGCTGGTGAACCTCATGAGTGTCAGTATGATGCCATATAATGGAATTTGTTTTTATAGTTGGCTTTCTTAAAGACTTAGTAAATTATATTTAAAAAAAAACTACATTAAAAGAATATTAAGGTTGCAAAGTTTAGCACTCAAAAGTTAGGAAATGCCAGAATTAAGGTTGTCTGTCCAACTTTAATCTGCCCCCTTGTTGTTATATGATCACATATAGTTTTGTCCAGAGGATCCCTGCCTCATTCAATGTGCAGGTTAAATGATGCCCAGCTAATGAGAAGTATTAAATATTTTGTTTCCTCCTCATTGTTCAGTTAGTGTCCCCATGCCTTTACTGCGCGGTATTGAAACTCTCCTCTGAAGACAAAATTATTAATTTGTTTGGGGGGGCCTTTCTGTCGTGCTCATCACTATAGTATCTGTGTACATCACAAACATTAATGTATCTTCATAACGCCTGTGAGCGATGAGATGGGAAGCTTGGAGATTAGTGGACACTTCTGACCTTAACTTTCAGTGCTCAACTTGAGCTGACTAGAATCTGATTTTTTCAGAGTACTTAACAGTTCATATGATCAGAGTACAGCTGTGGCTTCAGTTGCAATTGTGAGTGCTCAGTCTTGCAAATCAGACTCAAATCTGGATCTCAAGTTGTGCATACAGAAAATAAAGAACACACAATTAATAACCACATGTGAAAAGTTGGTTTAAGTGACTTGCCTAGCACTACACAGGAACTTTGTGTAGAGGCAGGGATAGAATGCAGTGTTTTCCCGGGCAGCATTCTTAACTGTGAGACCACCCTTTCTCTTCCTGCATCCCCTGCCTCATTCATAACACACCTGGACTCTGATCAGAGAGGCTAGGTGGACCCTGCAACTGTTGGCCAGTGCATGGGGCTTTCCATCCTGCGATCACCTGTTGTGCATTCCAGAAGCTGAGGGCAGCCTTGCTTCCTGCTTCTCTTGCTTTTCTCAAGTGAGTCCCTCACCTCTGCTGCTCCAAAACTCATCATTGGACCCATATTCTGCAAGCCTCTCCAGCCACTCCCAACATGTTACTTGAGCTAACTGCACAACATCCAGCTAGGCTGCCTCCGAACCCTGCCCAGAGAACATCTGTATGTGCTCGTGCTTCATACTATCCACATCCTCACCTTTGTGTCTTGCCCTGACACCAAGTGGCAGGACCTGCTGCAACCAGAGGAGGGTGAGGAACCCTGGTGGGCCAGCCTATATTCCAGTCTGGTCCCACAGGCTGCCAGGGATATCAGTTGGTGGCTCCTCTGCAGATCTGTGATCACAGGCATGTACCTGGTGCAGTTCACGAAATCCCATGATGCCTGCCCCTTCTGCAATGAGGAGGAGACCCTGGTGCACATCTCTGTGGAGTACATTGGGTTGCAGCCCCTCTTCCTCAGCAAGAGGCTCTGGAGGAGCTGGTTCTGGCCACATTTTTTCCAACACCACCTGATCTATGCACACCGCATCCATGGCCCAACAAAGTTGCAGGACCTCATCAACCTCTTCCTGGTGCTGGCCAAGATGGCCATCCATCATTCCAGGAGGAGGAAGCTACACAGAGGGGTGTTCTGTGACAGTGGGGCCTATTTTCAATCCCTTTTCCACTCACGTCTTTGGGCAGAGTTCCTCTGGGCGGTGTCCACTGACTCCCTAAACTCCTTAGAGAAGCAGTGGGTGCTGTCTGGGGTTCTCTGCTTTGTGTCCCCCTCTGGATCTCTTATTCTTTACCTCTGACCTCACTCCCATGCATGTTTTTTTTTTCATTTGTTATCCCCAGAAATCAACTGTAGTCTGGGCTCATTGGTTCCTCCCCCGTAGTTGAGGGGTTGGGCCTATAGTTATAGGCAGGCCTAATCCCCCCCCTGCCAAATATTACACACCTTCTAGCTTCTGCAAGAGATGAAGCAAGGGTCCTGTGGAAAAAATGGTATGGGAACACAGAAAAATCAGATCCTAGTCAGCTCAATTTGAGCTGCCCCAGCCCTTGCAGAAGCTGCAAGGGGTCCTACAAACAGCCTCCTTCATTGCCCGGCTCTGATTCAGTTCCAGAGTAGGGCTGTCCTGTCCATGGAATGAGGCAGGGGTCCTGTGGAAAAAATGGTATGTGAACATGTAATTAAAGACTATATCATAATGAATATGCACAAGGGTACTGAATTAAGGTTGCATAGGAAACCTTAATTCTGATACTTAACTTTTGAGTAATTAAATTTGCAATTATAATAACGTTCTTGTGTGTAATCTTGTATCAAATGTGCTAGAATATATAAATGCCTACCTTGATAGCTATGAATTTTCAATATCTCTTCCTCCCATTGTCTACTTTTCTCTCCCCCTACAAAACTCTGCAAATTCTTACTTTTGGCCTTACCATTAGAGAAATATCAACCCATTGCAAGTTGGTCCTGGTATTTATAAAGAATTTCTATACAATGACAGTACTCTAAACCTGTGATTAGAAAATGTTCAAGTCTAAGTCCCACACTTCCTTACAAACGTCAACTGTGTATTCAGTATTTCTGGAAGTGATCAAATGATTAATTTAATCATTTTATTTTTTTTCTCAGAACTCATAGAACAAGTTACACGTATTATTGAGGCAGACCAGATAGATGGTGAGGCATCGTGTACTGAGCAGCAAGGGGTTGAGTTATCTGAAGAGGTTGTGAAAGAAGAAACAATAAATGAAAGTGAACCTTCAGTTACGAAAATTGATTCTGCTGTTCCAGCTGAACAAAGTGATAAGTCTGTCCCAGAAGCAGAATAAGTACTTCAAGTGCCTTCTGTAGCTAGTTCTTTTAGCTTTGTTCATGCCAGTTGTTACTCTTCAGGTGGGCTTTTTGAAAACTGTACAAATTAAAATCTCTCTTGAGCTCAGACTGCCTCACTACCACAGTATGTCGAAGCTATGTGCACTACTGGATATTGACAATAAAGCATGTATTCTTTCAATGAGCTAATGCACTGCAGAATGTACAGTTGATTGAAGTCTAACACAATCACAGGTCGCTTTAGCTTAGTTTTGTATACTTGAAAACTAAAATTTACCTACCGGTTTATTTTCCATTTGCATACTAACCAAATGCATACTAAGTTTTAGGTTATTGAACATAAGCTACAGTAATTGGCAACAACTTGTCTAGTGGAGTTTTGGTTTTGTGAACTTTTAGGATTTTTTTTTAATGTTTACCCATTAAAATGGATTGAGTGACTTTTAAATATCTAGATGTTTACAGGCTAAAATGTCTTTAGGCATTCAGCTTAAGCAGTATGAAAGTGTCATTATAATTGTAACAGCTTAGTCATTGTCTTAACTTTTTTGACAGAATGCAGTTAAACAGCACTAAGCTGTATAGTAACTCCTTTGGCAGATGGGCCGAAGGCACATGATATACAAAATTAGTTTGTGTTTACATAAGGTATAGGAAGTCTCTGCACTTGATTGTACTTGAATACTGAGCGTTATTTATACCTGTATAATAATGACAATATATAAGTGAATTTTGTGCCTTTGTGTTTTTTGTTAAAGGAAAATAAAGACTATCTAGCAGCAATAATTGCTTTGTATCTTCCAGAAATCATGGGAAAACTTTGTGTGCTATATAGCAACTATAACAGTTTATGGAGACTCTTGAAGGAATATGTCAATTTGCTTTATACAGAGCATGTATTTTAGTACTTATGTGAATTTGTTGGTAGAATTGAACTGGGCTGGTAATTAACCTAGAAGCTTTTTGTAGAATTATGTTAGTACATTCCACTGTTTTCTAAATGTGCCTAATTTACAATTCCATTTTTTTTGGTTAACAGCACATTGAATTACTAAGGCCATGTCTACCCTTACCAGGGATCGACGCTGCTGCAATTGATTTAGAGGGTTGATTTAGAGGGTCTAGTGAAGACCTGCTAAATCGACCACAGAGCGCTCTCCAGTCGACTCCGGTACTCCAGCTCCCCGAGAAGAATAAGGTAAGTCGACAGGAGAGCGTCTCCTGTCAATGCAGCGTGGTGTAGACACCACAGTAAGTCGACCTAAGCTACAGCAACTCCAGCTACGTTATTCACGTAGCTGGAGTAGCGTAACTTAAGTCAACTTATCCTGTAGACAAGGCCTTAGTTGTTTCCACTTAGCAGATTACTGCAAAGCTGCCATTGTGTTTTAAAAACAAAAACCAAAAACCTTGTAGCACAGTTGAGTGGTTCTATTGCTGGAGCTGCCCTCCTAAGAGTGGCATGTAAAACAGAGATCCTGGTAGTTGGTGGTCTTTAAAAATTCTATGTACTACTTGCAGAAAGTACTTTGATCCACATCAGCCTAACCAATTTCCATATTGGCTAGTTATATTCTACCTGCCTAAAATTATCGTTGGAGTTTTAATTAGTTGCTTTACACTGTTAAGCTGATGTCACATTTTACCCCGGAGGTGGTGATATTTCATTGGTTTGTGTACGCAGAATATATGACTATTATGTATTCTCTTATATTAGAAGTCTTACTGACATGTTTGGGATGGTCTGAATAAACCATTTGTGTCTGACACAGAGTAATGCAGGCCATCCCAAATAATTGTCAGTCAAACCTCTTCTGCACCATCATGTACTCTGCATGTGCCTCGTTGCACAGAAAAAATATTTTCAAGTATTGTTAAAATTTTCATGAGGTAATATCTTTTATTGAGCCAACTTCTGTTTGTAGAAGGGGCAAGCTTTCGAGCTCTTCTTCAGGTCTGGGGAAGGTAACCAATGTGTCCAAATTAAGTAGAAGTTGGGACAGATTGTTAGGCATAAGGGGTTCGTGCTATAGGAGACAACTTAGAATGAAGTGGGCAATTAAGGGTTAGCAGGCAGTAGTGCGTGTTACAAATTGTTGTAATGAGCCATACAGCCAGTGTCTCTGTTAGGTCCATGTTTTTTAGAGTACAGCAGAGTTACTAATTTAAATTTCCAGGCTCTCTTTTGAAGATGTTGTGCAGGTTTCCTTTGAGGATGAGGACTGAGAGGTCAGACATGGAGTGATTGCTTTGTGAAAAGTGTTTGCTGACAGGTGATGCGGTGTTTTTGTCTTTTATGTCTTATATCATTTTTTCTGAGAGTTCATTTGAGAGCTTAGTGATGGTGTAGTTTCACCCACATAGTAGTTGTTGGGGCATTTGATACACTGAATGAGGTGCACCATATGTTGTGATAGGCATTTGTAGGACCCATGGATCCTGCAAGTTGTGTTTTGCGGGGGGAGTAATTAATCCTCGTAGCAGTTTTTGTGTCCAGGCTTGCAGGTTTTGTGTCTGTTGAGCTGGTAGGGTTTGGTTCCACTTTGAGTTGGTATGTCCTGGTCTGTGGGAAGCTTGCTTTTGATGATGAGCTTGGCAGGTTGGTGGGCAGTTGTTTGAAGGCTACAAGAGGAGGTTTGGGAAAAAATTATTTCAGGAAGTGGTCCCTATCAAGTACGGATTGTAATTATTTGATACCCTGTATGGGTTCTGGTTTGGGGTGGTAGGTGACAACTAGGGGTGTGCAGTCAGTGGGGTTTTTTCTGTATTGAAGCAGGTTCTCACAGGGTATTTGGGTGGCCATTCCATGATATGATCTACTTCTCTGGTGGGCGAGTCCTTGTTCGGTGGAGGTGATTTTTAGTGAGTTTAAGTGTGTACCCCAGACTTCCTCTTTTGAGCAAATTGAGTGTCTGTCTGTACATAAAATATCTTGGTGTATCTGGGGTGGTCACTGGATGTGTGGTGATCCATGGGTTTCTTGTATATAGTTGTGTGTAGTGTTCCATTGCTGAAGCTTATTGTGGTGTCCAGGAAGTTGATGCTAAAGTTGGAGTATTCCAGATAGTTCATTGGGTGGTGGTGGTGGTGGTGGTTGTCGTTGTGATGGAAGTCTGAGGGAGTTGAGGTCATCTGTCCAGAGGATTAAAATATCATTGATGTATATTGTTAGTTTCATGGTGCATTTTTCCACTCCATTTTAAGTGGTCTCCTACAGCATGTGAGAATCTCTTATGCTTAACAATCTGTCCCACCTTGAATTTAGTTTGGACACTCTGGTACCTTCTGCAGACCTGAGGAAGAGCTCTGTGAACCTTGAAAGCTTGTCCTGTCCACCAACAGAAGTTGGTCCAATAAAAGATATTCTCTCACCTATCTTGTCTCTCTCGTATCTTGGGGCAACATGGCTACAACAATGCTGCAAACAACATTTTTTATGTCTTTCTGTCTGCAAAACCAGTTTCTCTTGAATCAAATTGTACACCTCAGGAGGATAGATGAAATTATCCCCAAAAACAGTGTACTTTTCTGCTAAATATGATTTTAGGTTTCATATATTGACAAGTGAGAGAGACAGAAGTAGTTTCATTTGAAAGCTGGTAATATTCCATTTTCAGTTATATGCTATTTTTTGACCTTCATGGTAAAAAGATATCAAACTTGAACCTGTCATTGACCAGCGGTTGTGTTGAGGGGAAGCTCCATATTTCGGGGAAATATTTTTATGGAACATGTTAATTGCAGCTGCCTTAAGATGCTTGTGGATTGTTAGAAGTAGGCCCAGTGGGCAGAGTGCAGATGAGGTAGTCAACATACTACATGTTTGTCATATGACTGGCTTCACATCATTTCACTAGCACATGTACACAATATGCAGATATTGATTTAGTCTATGCTGGCATCCAAAATGTGCTTCCAAATAAGAGACACTGTCTCTGTCTTAAGAATGTACTGCCTCAGACCAGAGCGTGGAGAAAAGGGATACAGTATACAAGCAAAGTGCTAAGGGGGATACACATACATCTTACTAGTAATGTGTTCAACATGCTAAATTTCCCATCCTAAAATATCAATTAATTTTTTGTAAAGTGTTATGGGAACTATTTGGCTGAAAGTGATCTAAAAACGCAAGTGTGTTATCTTGGTACAAGCACATACCTATATCTGCTGCTTTACTTTGTATTTTAGTGGCTTGTGTATATATAAAGCTTACTTTTCAGAAAGGAAGCTCAAGGTATTATAACAAATTAACTAACCAAGTTGAGACATACATTTTCTCTAGCTTCCTTTAGCACTGTTACAGGTAAGGTTTTGTTTGCACTTGGGTTACAAGCCTCGTGAGTGGAGTGGCCAACAGGTGAATGTTGATAGTGTTTCAGAAGTTAAAATGACATAAGTTTAGGTCCCTGCATGCAAAGTATCTAATTCCTCTTGCAGGTGCCTGTTCTCATGGAGCACTTATCTGGTGTCCTAGAACTACTTAAAATAGTAATTGTTAGGGCTGCATGCACAGCCTATCCATGGAACTGAAGGTTGGAGGTATAGTTATAAAAAGTAGAGTTGGTTGAAATTTTGCATTTAAATTTTTTTTTTAAAGAAAAATGGCTTTTTCATTTAAACTGTTATTTGCAAGGGAAATGTCAATTTTTAATGAAAGCTTTTGGGTTTTCATTGAAAAAACAAGCTCAAACATCTTTGATATTTAGCTTGGAAAAAAATGGCTTTTGGCTGTTTGAAAACTTTAAGAAAAATTTCAATACCAAAAAGTAATTAGTCCACAGTCTTAATTGCTGTGTTGTTCCGGTGTAAGTTTCAGGTGTACAAAAACCACAACTACCTCTCCTTTAATGTGTTTTGACTCTGTACCTCCTTTATTTTGTAATTTAAATATTTTATTTCATAAAAAATATAATTTCAGTTGCTGCCATCATGCAGTTATTTCTGATCTCTATAAAATGGGAATCCTGAAAGAAAATCGGAAGTTAAAATAACTCCTCCTTACAAGTTACTTTGTGTCTTACAGGGATAAAAGAGGGGCCCTTTGGGTATATTTATGCTGCAATTAAACACCTGCAGCTGACCTGGGCTGCAAGGCTGTAAAGTTGTGGTGTAGACATTCAGGCTCAGGCTGGAGCTCAGGTTCCTGAGACCCTCTTCCCGCATGGGGTTACAGAACCTGGGCTCCAGGCTGAGCCCAAACGTCTACACTGCAGTTATGCAGCCTGAGTCTGCTGACGTGGGTCAGCTGCATGTGTTTAATTGCAGTGTAGATATATCCTGTGTCTTCTTAGTACTGTACTTTACCCCGTCCCAATGGCATCACTGACTAATTTGCCCATTAATTCCTTCATACTGTGAGCAAAAGTGCCTGGGAAGTGTTTGCAGAGGAAGGGGCCGCAGGGAGAGAGTCTGCAGCAACTCTGTGGGAGCAGAGAGAAGGGGAAGAGAAAACCCAAGAGGGAGAATAAGCACTGTGGTTCTAGCCCTGGAAGAAGGGTCACCCCCAGAAGAGTTGTGGTGAAAGAAAACCTGAGGGCAAGGTAGGAAGAAGCACATGGAAACAGAAGTAGGGGATAGGACTGCACGGATCTTGGTTGCTTGTTATAGGGTCCCTGGAATGGAACCTGGTGTGGCAGGCAGGGGGTTCCCCTAGCAGGCACAGGAGCATTGGAAATGCCACTGGACAGCTGGTCTAAAAAGACTTTTACCCTAGAAGGAGAGGACGATATCCAGAGGGCCAAGTCATGATGAGGGAAAACCGCAATTTAAGAAGGGAAAGGGAGAGGCCCCATGAGCAAACACATTTTAATTTACACTTTTGTGCACAGTCAGGTCAGATAGACCCCAGAATATTAGGACAGTTTTTAAAAAATGAAGTTTCTCAAGACTCATGATAAAATCCTGAGTTGGCAACACTGCAAAACCTAAATCACTTCATTGTACTTTAATCATCTCTGGGTTATATAATTACATTTTACAATCAGTCTCTTTATTTGTATCCAGAAAAAATAAAATACTATTTCTAATCCTAACATGCTTTTTACTCAGCATAAGGCCCGCCACCAGTATAAGACTAGCATGTTTCAGGATTACTCCAGAACATACCAAAACAGCAAAGAGATTCTGCAGGGCTGCAAAGAGAATTAATAGAAGCCGATACACTTCTTGGTCAATAGTAGTACATTATGTGAACTACAGTTCCCATCATATGCATTTCTCCCTCCTTTTCAAGGCCCAGTGAGCACTGTATTTGAAATAAGCAAACTTCTAATATCTGGCTAGATGGTTATAAGCTTCCATGCTATGTTTGGGAGCATGCTCAGTAAGAAGTCACTAATATTTTTCCAGCACAGCCTAACAAAGCCTTCCCCTTTTGTGATATCATTAGGCATTCTCCCTGCCTTGCTGGAACAGCTTTCACAAGGGTGATTGCAACTGACTGACTGAAATATACCCAGCAAAATTATCTCTAAATAGTCAGGATAAGAGAAAATTGAGGTTGTAAAAACTGGAGATCCTAAGAACTTGTGAGGTTTCTCCACAATTTTGTTGCATTCTGTAAATTTTAAAGTTAAACTTAAAAACGAAATTTGGTTGTGTCTCATTTCCAAAGAAAATGGATGTGCATCTCTTCCATTAACCTAGACTTGTAGAAGACTCTCAGGTAAAATGGGAAGAGTGAAGACTGGACTTCTGTGCTGCCCCACTCCATTCAGCTCAGTGAGGAAAGTTGTTCTTCCCATTCACATTAATGAGCTGTGAATTCATTTAAAGCCTAATTAGAGCCATTTAATTATTAATATTGTGCATATGAACTTTTTTAATAAAACAAGACAATCACATTTTAATTGATATTTTTCTATAATGTTGAAGTTGCCTGGTTTAGGATAAAAAGTCAAGAAATGCAAATGTTAAGGTTCCTAGTGCAATGTTAAGTCAACTATATTACACATTCTGGATATATGATGGTATGGACTTTAGTACATAAACACTTATTTATTGAGCTATATCTCTAACCAGAGAAACAGGAATAGAAAATACAACATATATATAGTTTGGCCCAGTCATGTTGCTGTAATAGCCTTTACATTGCATTAGTATGAGTTTTGTGCATTCAAAGAATGTTATATAAACAATAGCTTTAATCAGATGGGGTTTTTCAACAGGACAGAAATGTAATTCAGATTCGCTGTGGCCCTAAGTCCTTATATACAAGTGGATCATATACAAGTGAACCTCTGTGCTCAAATGGAGCCCCAATAAAGCCAATTGCAAAGGGATCTGCCAGCACATGCTCTGAATGTATCATCAAGGTAAATGTGCCTTACCATGAAATACCTGTGTCTCTCTTAGTTTCTGTGGATTGCAATCTGCAAAAATGTTAAGCTTTTGCTTACCTGTTGAGATCTGGTATATTTCAGTAAAGCTCAGTTGTTCTATGTAATAGGGTCAGCTGCCTCCTTATGGCCAGAGAAGCACCTTGCCTTTGTTTCCTCCTGGTCTAGGCTTCTTAAGAACTACACAGCCCACAGTATTCCTCCTGGGTGGGACCTACTTACTTAATCTTTCTCACAGTCTCCAGTGGCCCACTAGACCCAAACCCTTCCCTCTTGATTAATGGAACCCATAGCCCTCGTTCTGGGGCTTGAGCAGTTCTTCTCCCTGGTCCCTTTGATTTGCCTTTCACCCATTCCACTCAGGTTAGAAACAGTCAAAACAGAACTCAGTTGTCTCTCTCCCCAGGCAGGAGCTCAGCCTTCTGGCTCTGCCTTCCAAACTCTCCTGCTGTTTCTTCCGTCCAGGAGTCTTTCTCACTCTCTGCAGTTTCCCAAGCTTCCTCTCCCTGGCCCTTCTTGGGGGTGGTGCAGCAGACTCACTTCCTGAGTCTATGACCACCATTCACTGGATTTTGTAATTTCCCAGTATTCTTAAAGAATTGCAGACTAGCCATTTTCCTTGTATTTTGTATAGGTGTTACAAAGAAAAAATTGTTACTTTAAAGTTTCTAATTTTTTTTTCCCATATGAATATCTCCTTTCACTGATCCAGTCTTAACAATTCCATAAGAGATGATCTATTGTGCCCTGGACATTACATGTTTCTTATAGTCCATCCTTATGCTTGTTGATTAGAAATAGATTACTACTTTAATCCACAATGCCCTGTTAAAATTCTGAATTAAAACCACTTCACTCTTCCTCTCAGGGCTTTGGATAACATTAACATTTTCAACTATTGGGCATACTTCATGGAATTTTTTCCCCTTTATTTCATGTGCCCACAGTTCTTGCCACTCCTTCCTTGGCTCATTTTTGATGAAATGTTTAAATTCCAGTTTACTTAAGGAGATCTCTAGGTCAATTAATTCATGCTTAATAGGATTTTTTGCCTATTGTCCAATTCATTACCAGCTGTCCCTATATGCACCAGGAGCCATGCTTTTACTATGGTCTTATCCAGTTGTGCCAATTCAGTTGTTAGCAGTAATATTTCATTAAGTATACTGTTTCTGCTGTCAGACTTGCCATTGTATAGTGCCTGCAGCCCTGATAAGGAGTCAGCTGCCATGGCTGTCCTGTCTGACTCCACATCTAAGGCCCAGATTAGTGCCATGAATATCCCTGTTAGCTTATAGCTTTCTTGAGTCTGAATGCAGGCGCACACAAAGCTGTTCCCACTCTCCCTGTTCCTTCCTGTTTGGAACCATCATTACATACAGTACCATATGTACGCTTACAGTATTCATCTGGCACAGATGTATTGATTTGCTATATCATGTATCGTTATCATTTTTCTCCTTTTGTTTATTTTATTATATAATTCCATGTCTATCTGAGGAGCGGGGGATGGTTTCCCATAGCTATTGATTGTGGCCTCTTTCAAGCTTTTCTTTTCATTGAGCTCCTTTTATCCACTTATTTACCCTACTTACCTGGAGGATTTTTGAGTTTTTGTCCTACCCGCTCTCCACTTAATTCTCAGCGATCAGTATATATTAGCTCAGTGTGTTATCACTACTACCTAGTACTTTGGCATAAAAGGTAAGTCTAGGAGCTTCATTCTATGGTACATAGGCATTACATGCACAGGCACAGTAATGAAGGCACTATATGCTATACACAGTGCCTAAACTTGGATGGAGTCTAGATTTCTCAGATTGGTTTTTGATGCTGACCTATAGGCCTGGCAGCCATACTCACTAATAGTTGTGATTAGCACTCTGTATAGCCTTATCACTGGTTTTGTTTTTTATCTGCTCTCCAGGAGATTTCAGATGTACTTTTAAGTAAGTTGATTCTTCCTTTGCACTTATCTATAATATTTGCAATAAGCTCCATCCAAATGAGCTTGTTATCAAATATTATAGCTAGGAATTTGTACTTTTTCACTATCCTTATCTGCAGGGGCGGCTCCAGGCACCAGCATGCCAAGCGTGTGCCTGGGGCGCCAAGCCACAGGGAGCGCTATGCCGGTTGCCGCGAGGGCGGCAGGCAGGTTGCCTTCGGCGGCATGCCTGCGGAGGGTCCGCTGGTCCCGCGGCTTTGGCGGACCTCCCGCAGGCTTCCGCCGAATCCACGGGACCGGGGACCTCCCACAGGCAAGCCACCGAAGGCAGCCTGCTTGCTGAGCTTGGGGTGGCAAAATACCTAGAGCCGCCCCTGCTTATCTGCTAGTCATGTAGATATAATTGTATGTCTTTTTGAATCTTCCGAGTTGTGAAGCTCACTACCTTAGCTTTATCAATGGAGAACATGAAGCCGCACTTTTGCTTCCTCTTTCTGTATTCCCCTGAAGGACATCTTTGACTCGTTTGGTGGCATTTTCAAGGTTTCAGCTTTTGGTCCATATGGCACAGTCATCAGCAAATAATGTGATGCCTATTCCTGCACTCATCCCCTTTGGAAGATCATTATCTTGATGTTAAACAGAATGGGCTAATAACACTCCCATATGGAGTTCCATTTGTGATGGGATATACATTTGGAAAAAGGCTTTCCCTTCTTGGACTTGCATAGTTCTTTTGCTTAGGAAATCCCTGATCCATATGTATGTTCTTCCTACAATGCCCATGCTTTTCAGTTTATATAATAATCCCTCTCTCCATAACACGTAGGTTTTTTTCCTGTGTCTAGGAAGGTCACTATCATGTAATCTTTTTTCTTCTGTGTGTCTTTGCAATGTGGTCAGTTGCACTCCTACCTCTTCTGAACCCAATTCCATCTATGAGCCTTTTTCCTTCTAAGTAGGCTACTAATCTCTGTCACCAGTTTTTCCTCTATTTTACCAAAACACGCTGTGCGGGTAGTTGGCCTGTATGTCTAAAGACCTGCAGTGCATCTTGCCTGGTTTCCTCACTGAAACAATAATGACGTTTCAGGTATTTCCCCTTTTCTCCATATGCTTTTGTATAATTTTAGTATTACCCTCAGGCTTTCGTCACCTACGTGTTCGAGCATTTCAAAGCTTATTTCGTCCTTGCTTGGGGCAGTGCTTTTCCTCCTTATTTTCACTTTTTGAGGTTCCCTCACACTGAAATTTTCATTTAAAATAAGATCCAACATCCACCTCCCAGCTCTTCATCTCAGAATTATCATTAAGGAATGTTCTTTTCCTTTCCCTAATTTCTATCCTCCGATCCTTGTCATTACTGACTTTTTGAAGCACAGTGGTCAGAATTTCCACTTTTTCTTTGCTGGAGCTTATTTTCTCCATGGCCTTTCACCACAAGGCTTGGTATTGTGTTGCTTTCACGCTTTATTCCGTTCATTTTCCAGAGTTGCTTGTATACCTCTGATGTATTGGTATCTTTATTTATTTTTCCACAGTATTGCCTCCAGCTTTTCTTTTCGTCCTTTTTATAGCCAGCTGTGCAACTACCTTACTTTTTTATATGTAATTAACTACTCACCATTTAGTGTAATTTTTTGCTTTCTTATAAGCCTTGTTCCTTCCCTTAACTACCTTGTCACATTCCTTGTTCCACTATGGTACACTTTTCCTATCTTTAATTAAAGTTGGTATCCTAGGAATAGCCAGGCTGTCTCTTTATAATTCCCTTGGTAATATTACTACAGAATTCCTCAATATGCTCACTTACACACTGCTTGCCCACATATTCTTCATTTTTGTGTCTAAAGAGTTTCCAGTTTGCTTTTTTTAGGTTCCAGGTGTGAGGGTTTTATTCTTGTCTTCAGTATTTCCTTTTCCTGGATACGTAATTAACATTGGGAAGCGGTCACTACCCATTCCCTCCTCTTTGTAAATTTCCCAGCAGCATTTGCTTGCTATGTTACTAGAAGCTATTCTCAGGTCTAGGCAAGAGAGGCTGCATTGAACCTGGTAGGTGTTCCATCATTTAATATTACTACATTATCTTCAAAAAATTTCTAGACATTTTCCATTCTTATCATTTATCCTGCTTCCCCACAATCTTTTGTGTCTGTTCAGATCACTGCAGATAATGTATGGGAGTGTCACATCTGCAATTAATTCTTTCAGTTCTGTAGCCTCTAGTTTTCTGCATGGGTTAGAAGCATTATGTGGTCTGAGAGATGCAGAGTTGTTTTGTGTCAGTGTATCAACAGCATTTTACTTGAGATTTAGCTTTTTAACATCTACTTCAAGGTAGTTCTGGTTCTCCTTGACAAGGGTACAGACGCCCATGCACTGTCCTATTTCTCTATCATATCTATCTATCTATACCATATCCATAGTTTTTTGTATTAGCCAAGTCTCTGGTATGCACAGTCTACTAAGCTTTGTTGTCATATCAATAATATGGGTCTTTAATTCCTGCCCATGTGCTATAATGTTATGTGCATTCCAGCTAAAAAATAGTCACACCCATTCTCTTAATTTAGAATACTTCCTTCACTTAGGAAAGTATTCTGCTGATAGGTTGCTCCCCTGTAGGTTCTTTTCAGCAGCTTTACCTATAATTATCATTTTCTGTTTTCTTTCCTGTCTGAGAAGTACAATTTATGACTTCAGTCTCTCTCTTTCTGTAAGTAGCATGTCATCTGCTTTTACCCTGATGTCCTTCATTGCCTTCTTCCCAGTAATCTGTTGCTTTATAATCCCTGTCCTCATCTTGTTTTCTTTTTTCCTCATTTTTTTTCCTTTAAGGTGTTTCCTAGCAGCTTCTGCGTATGAGAAGTTATTAATGATTTTAGTTTTTTGTATTTTTCTATTTATTTTGCTTTGCTTCAGTACATCCTCCATATGCTGAGCTGTGTCTTACTCCACAGCTACAACATTTTTATTCTGTCCCTTCCTCACAATCCATCGTATGAATAGTTACCTCCACACTTGCTGCATTTTAATTTCCCATTGCAATTATTTCCTATTTGACCAAACCTTTGACACCTAGAGTATTCCAGTGGAGGAGGTATATACATCTTAGTAACTTTAGGGTATCAGATAATCTGGAGAATCTAGATCTGTCCTGATCTTAAATGTGACCAGCATAACTGTGGGGGGCTTGCTATCACCTCCACTTCTGCTTATTAGCCTCTTAGCGCATATCCCCTCATCTTCACCAACTCCTGGCATTATTTCCTTTTCTGACATTTCAAGTGGCATACCATATACTACTCCTCTCGTTTCAATTGGGAACATAGATAGCTGACAGCTTATTTTCAGCTTTCCTAGCACCTTTCTTTTAAGGAGCTTCCCTGCTTGTTCTTTGTTTTTGAACTCTGCTAACAAGTCTCCACCAGGTAGTTTCCTAGCTTTTATTATATCTCCAACACTTTTTACCCACTCTGCAATCCTCAGGGAGCGGACATCCCCTAGCTTTATGTCCTTAGCTAGGGATTTTACTGTGATATAACTTTCTGCATGTCCCATTCCTTCCTTCCCACTTGCTGTTCCTTCTGCTGGTTCTAAAGAATCTACCCTTTTCTTTTTCCTTGTTTGCATCGAGTTGTCCTCAATACTTTGTCCACATTTTCTAACCTGCTTTCAGTATAATTTATCACTTTCATCTCCCCTGACCAGCCAGTTCAGCCTAGCTAGCTGGCTCTCCATATTTCCTGTTCCTCTCTGGCTTTCTATAGGGAACACAATAGGGGGGAGGGATAGCTCAGTGGTTTGAGCATTGGCCTGCTAAACCCAGGGTTGTGAGTTCAATCCTTTAGGAGGCCACTTAGGGATCTGGGGCAAAAATTGGTCCTGCTAGTGAAGGCAGGGGACTGGACTAGATGACCTTTCAAGGTCCCTTCCAGTTCTAGGACATTGGTATATCTCCTATTAAAAAAAAACAAAAAAAAACCCACCTGTCCTCCATCAGGCCCCAACAAAGCTCTGAATGAGTCCCAGGTAGCCCAGAGCAGTCCCCCCTTAGGTTATATCTACATAGCAAAACAAAAAACTGTGGCTGGCCCATGCTCATAGGGTGACCAGATGTCCCGATTTTATAGGGACAGTCCCGATTTTTGGGTCTTTTTCTCACACAGGCACCTATTACCCCCCACCTCCTGTCCCGATTTTTGACACTTGCTAACTCGTCAGCCTACATGCTCATGCCAGCAGACATGGGCTGGTCGGGCTCGGGCTGTGGGGCTGTTCCATTGCTATGTAGACTTCTAGGGTCGGGCTGGAGCCCAAGCTCTGGGACCCCTGAGCTCAGAAGTCTACATAACGATGAAACAGCCCCTATGTCTGAGCCCCATGAGCCCGAGTCATCTGGCCTGGGCCAGCCACAGGGTTTTTTTTGCTGTGTAGACATACCCCTATACATAGCTTGGTAGAATTATTTAGTCCACTGTGTAAATGTGTGTTTTCCCTTTTCTGTCATCTTACTGTAGGAACAATGATTCTGGAAAGGCCATTGAAAGTTTTATTATCTGATCTGAATTATGGTTATAGTTGAAACAAAGCTGATGCACTGTACATGCTTAATAGTTATCTGTGCTACAAAATAAGGGATTTGCCCATATTTTTCATAGGCACATATATTTAGTTCTCCTTTCAGTGGTTTCACATTATCTGTGGTCTCTTTCTGGGGTGATGTGGTTCTTTATTAATAATCCATTCTCCTCTAATTGTGTGTGATCAAATACAATTAGATCTCATGTCTTCTTAAAATGACTATATGTGCTATTGACACAGTTATGGGGATTTCCCCTTGACTTCCCCATCCCCCACCACTGCCATTGCATTGGAGGTGTAGGTAGAATACAGAAATTGTTCAGGGTTGAGTAGATTCTAATAAGACCAATTTATCTGTACAGCAAACAATTGTGAAAATTGTTGGATCATGGCATGAACAGCCCCCTACCCTCTAAGGTAAAGGATGGGGGGAAAACTACTCAATTTTGTGTGTGCGATGGGGCAGGGGCATTCAAGAACCTCACCTGCCTTGATTATTTAGTGCAACTTCCCAAGAAAGTACAGCACTGTGAAGCTGCAGGCTTTTGTCCTGGGATATTCCTTTCAATAGACATGTAAACATTTCAGGGTAGGTATTATCAGTTTTATTGTCTCTAAATGGTGATTTATGTCCTTATTTCTGCATTATTGTCCACAAGGTTCTGCCCTGTGTCACAGGCCTGTAACACCTAATTTTTGTAGACGGTTTCATTTTCATTAGCGTAGCCGTTTTAGCTTGTGATCATTGCACTGCACCTCATTGATAATCTAAGAGAGTATTAGATTCATAGTACTGCCATCTAACCCTGTCAGTCTGGCTCATTGACCTCTCAGCTTCCGAAACATGGGTTTATTTTTTTTCTAAACCCAAGGCAGCCTTCCATCCATTTTCACACACATTGTGAGCAGTTTAAAGGTTGGTCAGAACCGAATATTGCTCTTTCAAATTTGATAATGTATGAGTACAGAACTGTGACCTTTGATACATAGTAATACATCAACATGACATGAGCAGTAAGTGCAGCAATTACCTTTACTACACTTGAGATTGTGTTTTAGCTTTCCTCTTGTAAGCAATTATGTCAGGGAAAAAAAGAGGATCCTTCTAAGTTAAATATATTTTGCAAATGCAGAAATGGATACAATCTTGGGGAAACTTTCTGATTTACAAAATGTGAGGGTGAATTTTTTTTTCCAGAGAATCCTGGCTTTTAAATTAACATAGTTCAGTAGCAGAAAGATGTGAGCTCTTGCTCCTGTGCAGTTGGCATTTTGTTGCAATACTGTTTTCTGAGAGAGGTTATTTTCTAGGCTATTTAATGCCATTGTCCCAATACAGTGAAAAGCTCTATAGCATTATCCATACTCTGGTTCCCAGCTAAGGGGCCAATCCTGCAAGCACGTACACTTACAACTTTAGCTGCCCGAGTACGCCTTGAATGGGATGACTCACGCGAGTCAAGCTACTCATACACACAAGTGTTTGCAGGATAAGGCCTTATGTTTGCAAAGACCAATTCCTATTTATTTTTAGGTGAATTTCATTTTTTAAATGATGTTTAGGACTCAGTGATCGACTGAAGAGAAACACAAACGGGGGCACAGTGAGCTGCCACAGCAACGTGTCTCATCTTTAACCTACCCAAACCAGCAGGCAGCTAGTTTTAATGTCTGGGTCCATTCCTTCCCTAACCTATTTTTGTATTGTGATAGCGCCTCTTGGTCCTAGTGCTTCTGTGTTAGGCACTGTACAAACACATAACAAGCTAGTCCTGCCCCAGGGAGTTAACAGTTTCCAGACACGTCTAAAATGAGTGCCAGGGGTGGCTTCTATACTGTGGACACCTGTCCACCAAGAATTAGGCTGAGATCACCAGGTCATTTTAAACAAGCAACTGAATAACTGTCAGTACCTTTCTATCACTACTGTCATGGACAAAATTCAAAGTGATGATCTAGAAGTAAATCCCATTATCAGTCTCCTGAGCCGCCTGTTCCATCACCAGTTGGGCATTCAGCGTTACAGGCACAACTGAATTGTGTTGAACATTCTTTTCAGTGATGGCCTTCAAATACTTTATTAGACAGAAGCACCTAGATTCCCCAACCAAAATGAGAGCCCCATCATGCTAGTCACGATGCAAACCCATATTAAGACAGTCTCTGCCCTGAAAATCTTATATTCTAAATCAACACAACAAAGCCTGGTAGAAAGCGATGCATTGTACAGGTAGAAGATTGGGAACTAAGGCACAGAGAGAGAAGTGAGTTGCCCAAGGTCCCACACTGAGTGAAATCCTTGTTGTATTCAACTCAATTGCAAAATTCTCATCAACCTCAATAGGGGTTTGGAGTTTGACACAACTGTGAACTGAATCCAGACCCCCTGAATTCTAGTCCAGAACCTTAACCCCAAACCCATCCAAACTTGTCCCCTTTCCACAGTGGTACAAATAACTTTGGTGCTTACAGGGGCGGCTCTAGGTATTTTGCTGCCCCAAGCACGGCAGGCAGGATGCCTTTGGCGGCTTGCCTGCGGGAGGTTTCCGGTCCCGCGGATTCAGTGGCACGCCTGCGGGAGGTCCCCCGAAGCTGCGGGACCAGCGGACCCTCCGCAGGCGTGCCGCCAAAGACATCCTGCCTGCTGGCCTTGCGGCGACCGGCAGAGCGCCCCCCATGGCTTGCCGCCCCAAGCACGCGCTTGGCGTGCTGGTGCCTGGAGCCACCCCTGGAAGCTTAGCATCTGCAGGAAGAAAATAAAACATTTACATTCAATGCACAGTAAGTAGCCTAGGCACACCTTATATAAGACACTTCTTTATTATTACCTCAGCTGTACTACTTGCTGTGCATAATACACAGCTCATATGTAAGTGTTTACAGTATCAACTCTAAGACCTGGATCCTGCAGCTGTGCACAGATGAATCATCCATAAGTAGGACTCTATCACATTCATGGCTATGAAAAATGCACAATGGAATGTGAAATCTGATGTCTCCCATTAAATCTGGCTGTTGTAAGGGAGACTAGATTTCACAGAGTTGGGAGGCCAGAGAGCGGCGGCTGCTGGCCGGGAGCCCAGCTCTGAAGGCAGCAGCGTAGAAGTGAGGGTGGTATGGTTTTGGGAGAGGGGGTCCTTAATTTTCAGCAGGGGTGGGGCTGGCCTTACAAGTGGGTGAGTAGGCAACTGCCCAGGGCCTCGTGGTCAGGGGGGTGCTGTGGTCACACACAAAAGCAGCTCAAGGCCCCTTTAACTACCAAGCATTGGGGAGGAGCAGGGTGATAGTGCCCCAGCCGAGGGCTGCTAGTGTGCCCTGGGCTCCAGCTGCTAATCCTGGACGACTTCTTCCTCTGCACAGGCCGCTCCTGAGGCTGGGTCAGACCCATCTCTGGAAACCTGCAGGAAGGTCTGTGGCTGTTGGCTGGAAGTGCAGCTCTGAAGGCAGTGCTGCTACTAGCAGCAGCACAGAAGTGAGAGTGGCATGGTATGGTATTGCAACCCTTTTGCACTGCTGGTGGTGGTGGTGGCGGCAGCGGTGCCTTCAGAGCTGGACACCTGGCCAGAAGCTACCCTTGGGCTGCCCAGCTCTGAAAGCAGCAGCACAGAAGTAAGGGTGGCAAGACTGACCCCCTACACTAGCCTTGCAACCCCTCCCTCCCATGACCCTGTTTTTTGGTTGGGACCCCTATGGTTACAATACCATGAAATTTCAGATTTAAATATCTGAGACTATGAAATGTATTATTTTTAAAATCCTATGAGCATGAAATTGACAAAAATGGACCTTGAATTTGGTAGGGCCCTACCCATAAGCCAGTGGGCGCAGGGCACCACCCAAAGGGGGGGGCAATGAAACTAAAGACAAAGCACACTGACGATAAGCTGAAGGACTCTGGATAGGACAGGACACAAAAGGAGGGCTGCAACCGTTGGGACACTGAGCAAAATAAATCCACATCTGCGTTTATGTAAAACAATGAGTCTCTGAAGGCAACTGTTTTCGGCAACTGCCTAAGAGTGGACATATCTGGGTGTTAAGTGTGAAACTTTATAAAACTGTCCTCCAGGAGATATTAAATAATAGTAATAATTTGTACCCCTGTATTCACTCCTTTCACACCATTGTAATAATCTTTGTACAAAGCATGCCCTGTGAGGTATCATTTGAAAACTCATAATATGCTGTCATTATTGTCCTGGTAAAATAAGTATAGCAACATTGTATGTAGAGTTATAAGATTTCACTCTGACATTACTAAAACATTTCCGAGGCCAAACCAGTTCCTCAGAGACAAAGGGCAAGCTGACACCTCAGCCAGTTTAAACACAGTCAATGGGTCGTTATCTGCTAAATAGCCATTCTTTGGCAGGAAAGGGGGTGTGGGTGAAAAGTCTACATTTTAGCAAAGAAACAGCTTGGGGTTCCCATCCACACAGACTTCTTGTTGCCCTGAGCCCAGCTGGAGATGCTTATCAAAGGAGGAAGAGGACTATAAAAAGAAAGGGGAAACACCCCAAAGAACCTCTCCTCCTTTCTCACTCTGTCCATCGAGGCACTACACCAGAGGGAACAAAGGAAGCAACCGTTACACAGAAGAAGGGGTCCTGGCCAGTAAAACTGCTGAGAGCATGTGATGAGAAAAACTTCACTTTGAATTTATCATAGTTTAAGTTAGACACTAGTTGTCTAATTTTTATTTTTCTTGTAACCATTTCTGACTTTTCTGTCTCATTACTTGTGTTCACTTAAGATTTTCTTTGTAGTTAATCAACTTGTTTTATTGTTTTATATAAACCAGTGTGTTTGGATTGAAGGGTTTGGGAAACTCCATTTGGGAATAATAGGATTTGTGCATATAATTTCTATTAATGAAACAGTGGACTTTATATGAGACTGTACTTTCCAGGGGAGGGCTGAGCAGTACAACATATATGTTTCTGGGGAAAATCTGGGCCTGGAAGGTGTTGGGGTCACCTTCAGGCTGGAAGGTTGCAGTCTTAGGCAGACATAGCTGGGAGTAACTTACATGCTGGAGACTGCTTGTGAGCAGTCCTGAAATGGAGGCAACAACAGTAAAGCAGTGTAAAGGGCATCGCCGGTTAAAAGGAAGGGGTGACAGTCACAGCTATTCACTGCTCTAGATTTTACCCTGGGTATGTCACACACAGTAATCTCAATTGATTGGACTCTTCCAGTTGGTATGCGTACTTCCACCTTTTCATGTTCCCTGTATGTATAAATATCTCCTGTCTGTGTGTGTTGAGAATATTTTGCTAGCTTGGCAGTTGGTAGTGTGGGAAGCTAAGATGTTTAGGTTTTTAGGATGGGTTAATTAGGCTTTGAGCTTTGTTTTGAGAAGTTGGCCTTGGCTAGTTCTATGAAGTTACAGCTGCGGGTGTGTTAAATTTGTTAACCAATTAGCAACTGCTTGCTTGCCTGCTTTAAGAGTATAAAGAGCATGCTGGAAATGAATAAAGTACTCTCTGCTTATGATCACATGGGTTGTCAGACTCTGTCCCTGCTCCTCTGCGATGCAACAAATGGTGACCCCGACGTGATTGAATGAGGACAGTGTTGGTGGCCTGAACTGAAAAGAAGAAAAGGAGGCGCACCTGAGTCTCAGTGTCGAGCGGCTAGGAGCCGCAGGGCGTCCAAAAAGAGGGGCGCACCTGAGCTCAGTGTCGAGCGGCAAGCCGCAGGGCGTCTGAAAAGGGAGGCACACCCCAGCCCAGAGGTGAGCAGCTAACATGGGAACCGCTGCATCAGCGGAAGAAAGGACGGTGCATGAATATTTGATGCACATCGCGGAGCGGCAGGGAGAGAAGCTCCCCTCTGATAAGTTATCCCGTCTGCTGCGGTGGGGACGGAGAAGGGGACTTTCTGTTCAACCAAGTACAATTTTTGATAAAACTGTTTGGGAGCGGCTAGGCTCCGAGCTTTGGAAGTCGGTGGCTCGGGGCGATAAGGAGGCCTTCTCCCTGAGTCCAGTATGGAATAAGGCGAAGGAGATAGTAGAAACTCTCGCGGCCGAGGCAGGAGTGCAGGCGGCCCTTTCTGAGCTTTGCCGCCCAACGCCCGGAATGCCTTCTGTGTTGCCGGTTGGAGCCAGAGAGTTTTTCGGTGGTGAGGACACGGTGATACCTTTGGCTTCCAACCCCTACCCTATGGATGATGTTGCCCCTGCTACGGCCCCACTACCCTCCAATGTGGCTATCGGCCCCGACATGATTGATCCTGCTACGGTCCCGTTACCCCCCGATACGCCCGAGCCTATGGAGACAGCCTTGCCGTATGCACCCCCTCCAAAGCCATGCCGTGTCCACGGGGCCTGGGGGTGCCACGATTGCGGGGGGACAGAAGACCGACCCGGCCAGCCGGCCCCTGTTTTGGTTGTGGAAAACCCGGGCATTTCCGGCGGGACTGCCCTATGCAAAATGGGCAGCAGGCCTCTGATGTGTCACCTGAAGCTGCAACTGGCGCTTGCACACGATGTGATAAGTTTGGACATCGCGCCGCCGACTGTTGGGCGCGTTACACGAAGGATGGAACACCGCTGCCGGGAAACGGATCACGGAGCGCCCCTCGGAGGAGCGCGACGACACAAGTGCCTCCACCCGCCAACCCGGCTGCCTGGAACACCTCACCGGAGCAACCCGTGGCAGTGCCGGAGTGGACTTGGCCACAGCGACAGATGTAGTTTTAGAGACTGACGAGGTTCAAGTTCTTCCTTCCAACACCGATGGTCCATTAGGATTTGGACTGAGTGCCCTTTTGATTGGCCGTTCGTCGACATCGAAACAAGGTATTTTTGTTTTGCCTGGCCTTATTGATGCCGACTATACGGGGAATATTGGGATAATGGTACGCGCCCTTTGTCCCCCTGTGACTATAACTGCTGGTACACGTCTTGCTCAGTTAATACCTTTCAAGGGCTGTGTGCCCCGACCGACCCCGATTGACCGCGGGTCTCGAGGGTTTGGATCCACTGGCCCTCCCCAAACTGCCTTTGCTATGGACATTACTTTGTGCAAGCCCACCCGAACTGCTCGGCTTCAGGGATCCGATGGGCGGCAAATCACTCAGGAAGCTTTTATTGGGGATGCAATGCAGAGTGGGGTAACTGAGGCACCTGGGACGACAGAGGTAGAAGATACTGTGTTTACCTTGGAATTAGAGCACACTGAAGCGGTTGCAGCTGAGGCCCCCATGCAGAATGATGTAGGAGATGCGCCATCTAACCTAGTATCAGAATGCCCAGGGGCAGTTGTAAATGGGGCCCCTCTACAGAGCGACATGTGTCCTCAAGAACTGCCTGTGTGTGGAAAGGGAGACGAAGAGGAGCAAGAGAATTTAGCTGTGCAGCTGGCAGATACTGGCTCACCCATTTTTAGTATTGAAAGCTCTGGGGCTCAAAAAACATTTGTGCCTGTTACAGCTGCAGCAATTGAAGAACAAATCATTGCAGAAACTGTAACATCTATGGAAACCTCAGCTGAAACTTTAAAGCCTTTAGAAGCAGTGCCTGGAAAACTATTTCCTGAACTAGTCCAAGATATTACCACTGCTCATTCGGGATTTGAGGCTGCAAACAGTAGGACTGAAGAAATTGCAACTGTGTTAGTATCAGAGATGTCTGCTGCAGTGGTGGATGGAATGTCTGAAAGAGCCACACGATGTACACAACCTGGGCCCCTGGAGGAAAGTTGCTTGTTTGCTATGCCAGGATTCTTTTTGTTTGATCCTCCCTGAATGATTTAATTGATTGAGATAATTTTTGCTTTGCCTGAATGTATAGGATGATGTCCTGATAATTTCCCCCGTAGAACTTGAACCACGATGGTGGTGGAACAGGAGAAAAAACACTTACATTATTGATATTGCCAATGTCTAGAAATTCCTGACTAAAAAGACATTGAGAACTGACCCTGGTAAAGAAGCAAAGAATTGCACACTGGCAGGAAAAAATTTGGGACTCCTGCTAAAAACTGTGGTATTGATTGGATTTTGGGGTTTATTTTGCAGGCTGCGCCCTGTGTTGTGGAATTTTTTTTTAGCATGTATTGCCCTCCCTAATTGGATTGTAAATGATATTACCCCTCCCCATTACTAACCCCTGTTTTTTAGAGCCTATTTGTTTTTTGTTTTTGAAGTTTGAGAAAATTCGGCCTAAAGGTTTGTTGAGTATTCTTAAAGCGGGGAGTTGTAGGCATAAATCTAGGAAATTTGGGAGAATGGCTTTGAATTTATGTGACCCAAAATATCTTTATGTAAAGTGCTTTGGATCGGGCCCAGGCAGGCACGCAATAGATAGAGAACTTGAGGAGGAAAAAAGGATCGGGGCCAGGCGGCGGGCAACAGACAACAAGCTTGGAATACTGGTTGATAACCTTGAGGGTGTAGTTGATAGAAAAGGTAATTAATTACTAGCGAGTAATGTTAGGCAGAGTACAAAGTTAACTCTGTGGTTGCTGGAGGGAATAGCAGTTGAATTTAGAAGTAAGTTAGGATGCAATTGTATTACTGTAAATGATTTAATTGATGATGTAATTTTCCTTTTTTGCCTGATGGTACTAAGGGTATTTGTATATTGTATGTAATGATTGATTGCCCAGTAGGGGTAGTTTTGTTTTGTTTTTTAGATATTAAGAAAATTGGTGTTAGCTGCATAGCATTTTATGTACCATGCATTTATTTACAGAGTTAAATTTATGTTATGTGTTTTTTGTTTTGTGGTGTTTGTTTGTTTGTTTTTTTCTGGCCAGGATTGTTTTTTGTGTTTTATGTGGTTTATGTTGTGTTTTTTCTAGGACCCCCCCCTCCCTCAGTGTCAGTTTGATCGCCTGACATCTGAGGGATAATTTGGTAATAGAAGTTTGCCACAAGTTGGTGTGCTATTGAGTAGGGGGGAATCCTGTAGAATTTACACCATTTATTTGTTGTGCTTTGTTTTTGTTTGGCGTTGTTGGGGTTATGTTAAGAATTGCATGGTTATATAGGTTGGCTTTATAAAGTTTTAATTTTGGTTTGTGATAGATTGTGGTGTTATGTTGTTATAAGTTGGAAATGTTTTGCTAATGTTTTTATCCCTTTTTTTTTTCCCTCCTTTTTGATTTTGGGTGGAGCGGGGAGGTGTTGAGAATATTTTGCTAGCTTGGCAGTTGGTAGTGTGGGAAGCTAAGATGTTTAGGTTTTTAGGATGGGTTAATTAGGCTTTGAGCTTTGTTTTGAGAAGTTGGCCTTGGCTAGTTCTATGAAGTTACAGCTGCGGGTGTGTTAAATTTGTTAACCAATTAGCAACTGCTTGCTTGCCTGCTTTAAGAGTATAAAGAGCATGCTGGAAATGAATAAAGTACTCTCTGCTTATGATCACATGGGTTGTCAGACTCTGTCCCTGCTCCTCTGCGATGCAACATGTGTGTTCCATTCTATGCATCCGAAGAAGTGAGCTGTAGCCCACGAAAGCTTATGCTGAAATAAATTTGTTAGTCTCTAAGGCCTGGTCCACACTAGGACTTTAATTCGAATTTAGCAGCGTTAATTCGAATTAACCGTGCACCCGTCCACACCAGGAAGCCATTTAATTCGACCTAGAGGGCTCTTTAGTTCGAATTCGGTACTCCACCCCGATGAGGGGAGTAGCGCTAAATTCGACAAGGCTATGTCGAATTAGGCTAGGTGTGGATGCAAATCGAACTTACTAGCTCCGGGAGCTATCCCACACTGCACCACTCTGTTGACGCTCTGGACAGCAGTCCAAGCTCAGATGTTCTGATCAGCCATACAGGAAAAGCACCGGGAAAATTTGAATTCCTTTTCCTGTCTGGCCAGTTTGAATCTCATTTCCTGTGTGGACGTCGTGGCGAGCTCAGCAGCACTGGCAGCGATGCAGAGCTCTCCAGCAGAGGAGTCCATGCAATCTCAGAGTAGAAAGAGGGCCCCAGCATGGACTGACCGGGAAGTCTTGGATCTGATCGCTGTGTGGGGCGATGAGTCTGTGCTTTCGGAGCTGCACTCCAAAAAACGGAATGCAAAGACCTACGAGAAGGTCTCCAAAGCCATGGCACTCAGAGATACAGCCGGGATGCAACGCAGTGCCGCGTGAAAATCAAGGACCTGAGACAAGGCTACCAAAAAATCAAAGCGGCAAACGGACGCTCCGGAGCCCAGCCCCAGACATGCCGCTTCTACGAGGCACTGCATGCCATTCTCGGTGGGTCTGCCACCACTGCCCCACCAGTGACCGTGGACTCTGAGGATGGGATAGTGTCGAGGGGCAGTTTCTCGGCGATGTTCGCCGATGGGGAAGATGAGGAAGGGTTTGTGGAGGACGAGGCAGGCGACAGCGGTTACAATACTGCTTTCCCCGACAGCCAGGATCTCTTCATCACCCTCACAGAGATCCCCTACCAACCCTCCCCGGCCGTTAACCCGGACTCCGAATCAGGGGAAGGATCAGTCGGTAAGTGCTATAAACATGTAAACATTTATTTCTTAACAAAACAGGAATAAAAACTATATAAAAAGAAGGTCAATGCATATAGGGATCGAACAAAAATCCTCTTGGGACAGTTCAACGAAGCTCTCTGAGAGGTACTCAAAAAGCCTCCGCAGGAGGTTCCTGGGGAGAGGTGCCTTGTTGGGTGCTCCGTGGAAGCACACTCTTCCGCGCCAGGCCATCAGGAGGTATAATGGGAGCATCGCCTCGACCAGCATGGCAGCATAGGGCCCTGGTCTGTGCAGGGATTCACGCAGCATGCGCTCTCTGTTTCTCCTGGAGACCTGCCTCAGGGTGATCTCACTCGGCGACTGCTGCATCTAATTAGGGGAATTACTTTAATGTTACTATTGTGAATGCTTGACTTTTCCTTTGCATAACAATGACCGTCATTTAACAGCCACGTGTTGTAGGCTGCAGAGGAAAAGCATACAGGGATCTTTCCCGGGGACAGCCGCGAGGGGCTGGAACAGGGTCAGACTTTATGCTTTCCAGATAGCAGTGCCCTCCTGCTACAGGCAATCCATTAACTGTTAAGCAGCCTAAAGTTTACGGCTTACCAGGCCTGGCTGCTACACGGATTCTGCTGTCCTGCCCCGCTTGTCCGATCTCCAGTGCAAGACCCCAGGCAATGAAAGCGAATGCCGAAAATTCGAACTTGTCCTGAGAGCACATGAGATAGGTGCCCTGTATGGTCTTGTTCACAGAAACTGAGTAGACTGTGTTCAGTGTTCGCAAACATGTATCTTTGGAAGGAAATCACTTCCTTTTTCCCATCACACAGCTGCGGCTCTTTCCTGAACTGCCCCGGCATCCCCCTCACAGAGGCTGGCGCAGATTAGGCGGCGAAAGAAAAAGACTCGGGACGAGATGTTCGCTGAACTGATGGCCTGCTCCAGAGCCGAGGCGGCCCAGCAGAGCCAGTGGAGGGAGACCCTCTCTCAGCAGCAGCGCTCACACAGCGAACGGGAGGACAGGTGGCGGCAGGAAGACCAGCAGGCGACTCAAACGCTGCTTGGACTAATGAGGGAGCAAACGGACACGCTCCGGCGCCTTGTGGATGTTCTGCAGGACCGCAGGCAGGAGCAGAGAGCCCCCCTGAACTGTATCTGCAACCGCCCTCCCCCGCCACAAAGTCCTGTCCCCCCCTCACCCAAAATCACAAGAAGGAGGGGTGCTAGGGGCCGTGAAAACTGTCACTCCACCCCAGCAGAGCGCTCATGTACCAAACAGCTCTCATTCCCTAAAGTATGAGAATTGCTTGCCTTCCTGGCTCACCCGATCCCAAATCCCAGTTTCATCCCCCAACTGTGTAGTTGAGTATTAAAAATAGTTTGCTGTTCATTACTGTTTCCGTCATGTTTCTTTGCAGAAGACTTTGTGTGAAGGGGGGCGGGAGGGGTTTGTTAATTGCATAGGACAGCCACCATTAACAGGGTACAGACATGGGGGCAGGATCAACAGCAGGTCACACACAGCGTGCAGTCACTAGGCACCCGGGTCCCTCTGCGAGGTGTCTGCTGCCCCAGGTCAGTCTGGGAGGTGTATGTTGCCCCAGGGTCCGAGCGCCTGGCATCCACAAATGGCAAGGCAGGCTGCCCTTACCATGCCCTTCCACCCTAGCCATGAACCTCTCCGATGCCCTGAGCCCCAGCCAGAGCCATCATCCCCCCACACCTACTCACCCCTTCCTGCAAACCCACCCCTTCCTGCACACCCTCCGGTAACCGTCCTCCCCCCAGAGACCACTGTAGGAGCAGGAGCCTGTCAGTCCTCGAGTGTAGAAGCGGTCTGTACATCACTGCACACCGTACCCACCACAGTCTGCGTCCCTGTTGGAACCCTTGAACGAGAATTCGTTAGTAAAGAAAACTTTGTTAATTAAAAATGTTCCAATAACTTTATTTTTAAACGTCTGTTGGAAGGGGGGAAACCTGGTGAACGGGGTATGTAACCGCTGAAAAAGGTGAATAGTAACTGAAACAGGGGCAGGTTCAGCTTCTCTGTAAAGAGACTGGACAGTCATAGGTTACCCTGCTCTCTGAGGAACCTAGCTTTCAAAGCCTCCCGGATGCACAGCGCTTCCCGCTGGGCTCTTCTAATCGCACGGGTGTCTGGCTGAGCGTAATCAGCAGCCATGCGATTTGCCTCAACCTCCCATCCCACCATAAAGGTCTCCCCCTTGCTCTCACAGAGATTGTGGAGCACACAGCAAGCTGCAATAACAATGGGGATATTGGTTTCGCTGAGATCCGAGTGAGTGAGTAAGCTCCTCCATCTCCCCTTGAGACGTCCGAAAGCACACTCCACCACCATTCTGCACTTGCTCAGCCGGTAGTTGAAGAGCTCCTTGTCACTGTCCAGGGCGCCTGTATAGGGCTTCATGAGCCAGGGCATTAGCGGGTAGGCTGGGTCCCCGAGGATCACTGTAGGCATCTCCACATCCCCAACACTTACTTTGTGGTCCGGGAAGAAACTACCTTCCTGCAGGCGTCTAAACAGACCAGAGTTCCTGAACACACGCGCGTCATGAACCTTGCCCGGTCACCCGACGTAGATGTTGGTAAAACGTCCCCTATGGTCCACCAGTGCTTGCAGCACCATTGAAAAGTAGCCCTTTCAGTTAATACACTGGCTGGGATGGGATATGAGTCCCATCTATAGCCCCACCGCAGTTTGGGAATCCCATCGCAGCGAAGCCATCTATGACGACCTGGACGTTTCCCAGGGTCACCACCTTTGAGAGCAGTAGGTCAACGATTGCGTGGGCTACTTGCATCACAGCAACCCCCACAGTAGATTTGCCCACGCCAAAGTGGTTCGCTACTGACCGGTAGCTGTCTGGCGTTGCAAGTTTCCAGAGGGCTATGGCCACTCGCTTCTGCACACTCAGGGCTGCTCGCATCCGGGTGTCCTGGCGCTTCAGGGCAGGGGCCAGCAAGTCACACAGTTCAAGGAAAGTGCCTTTACGCATCCTGAAGTTTCGCAGCCACTGTGATTCATCCCAGACCTGCAGCACTATGTGCTCCCACCAGTCCGTGCTTGTTTCCCGGGCCCAGAATCGCCGTCCCATAGCATGAACGTGACCCATTGCCACCATAATCTCCACGGCGTGGCGTACCGTGCTTTGTGAGAGGTCTGTGCCACTCTCACACTTCACGTCCTCACCGCGCTGCCGGAGCCTCCTCGCCCGATTTCTCAGCAGCTGACTGTGGAAGAGGTGTTCGATAAGGTGCGAGGAGTTGACAACGGCCATAAGTGCAGCGATGATCGCAGCGGGCTCCATGCTCGCAGTGCTGTGGCGTCCGCGCTGTCACTGACCAGAAAAGTGCGCGAACAGAGTTCCCGCCGGCGCTTTCAAGGAGAGAGGGCGGGAGTGACGGTTGAATGACGAGAGTTACCCAAAACCATCCTCGACACATTTTTCCCCCAGAAGGCATTGGGGGCTCTACCCAGCATTCCAATGGGAAGCGGGGACTGCGGGAACTGTGGGATAGCTGCCCAGAATGCACCGCTTCCAATGTCGACGCTTGCCCCGTTAGTGTGGACTCACAAAGTCGAATTAGTGTCTTTAGTGTGGATACACAAATTCGAATTCATCAGGTCGAATCCACAAATTCGACGTAAGTTAAATCGAACTACTCTTGTAGTGTAGACATACCCTAAGGTGCCACAAGTACTCCTGTTCTTTTTACAATAACCATGCTAGAGTTTCCCTTTTATGGGGACTTTTCCCAGTGTTACTTTCAGAGGAGTGGCCCTTTAAATTTGGCTGAGCCAAGCACTAAAGCAGCCATTGCATAAGTGGTGGTAGTTTCTTTCTGTGCTCCAGCTGGTAAGTATTCACAGCTGCTGTCCATGTTTGCTCTTTATTCCTGAGGCAACAGCACATTCTCACTGTCTGTTTCTTCAGACCCCCTAACAGCACATCTTCTTCCTGGCAGAGGGCGGTTTGTATGCTAATGAAAATAGGTTTTTCCTGCAATATTGTTTGTTCCTTGGGAAGAAAGGAGAGTAAGAGATGACAGAGCATGTCATTACATTTGCATAAATTAGCCCTGAGGTCCCAATCCTATAAAGTCTGGGTGCAGGGGTGTCCCTATATGTAGCAGTGTACAGGATTGCGGTCTGTTTTAGCAGCCAGGATTCTTAATGGGGTTCCACTATGACAATCTAGGCCCCAATTTAGATTTTGTTTAAACACAAAGCAAAGGAATAATTTGGCCACACAGTATTTACAGTCCAGACACTGAAGCATCCTGCTGATATATGAGAACCAGAAGTAAAAATGGCTGAAAACAATAGTGGAAGGTGCTCAGCATCTCAAAGGCCCAAACCCTAGAGGTCTCGGACCATGCTGGTGTGTGTGTGTGTGTTAACAAAGAGAATACGTTACATGTGTTATGATAATGAGTTATGAAGGATTATTATTCATTTTATTTTGGAGGGTCAATTTCAAGATTGCATTCATTTTAAAAGGGGGAAAAATAGTGCAGGTCCTTGATCCTTAACTAGGGTTGCCAACCCTCCTGGTTTGGCTGGGAGTCTCCCAGAATTGGGCTCAATCTACCAGACGCTACTGAAGTCAAACCAGGAGATATTAGGACACTGAAAGTCTGGCAGCGCAGCAGGGCTAAGACAGGCACCCTAACTGCCCTGGCTCTGTGCTGCTCCCAGGAGCTGCTGTGATGATGCTTGCAGGCAGGGGCAGTGTGCAGTCGCCCATCAGTCTAGGAGCCACTGATGGACATGACGCTGCTTCCGGGAGCCACCTGAGGTAAGCACTGCCTAGCCGGAGCCTGCACCAGAACCCCCTAACCCCCTTCCCAGAGCCTGCACCCCAACCCCTTGCTCAGCCCAGAGCCACCTCCATACGCCGAACCCCTTGGCCCCTTCCCAGAGCCCACACCCCAATCCTAGCTCGGTGAAAGTGAGTGAGGGTGGGGGAGAGTGAGCAATGTAGGGAGGGGGGCTGGAGTGAGCGGGGTTGGGGCCTTGGAAAAGGGGTGGGGCAGAGGTATGGCCTTGGGGGAAGGGCAAGGCAAGGGGGTTTGTGTTTGTGTGATTAGACAGTTGGCAACCATATCCTTAGCATAGACAACTGCATTTCACTGTTTGGAAAAGGTTGCATTGCAAAAGGCAATTGATGCTGGAGAACTTGCCAAACTCAATATTTCATTTTAGTTGTTTGCATACCGTGAATGAGTGATTTTTTTATAGACTCTGTCCAGCTTTAATTCTTCTGTCCTATAGATAACTACATAAAATATGAACCACTTTAAAGAGCATTTGAGGCAGAGGAGGCCTTGCAAAAATGGAAGTCTTACAAAAGTGTTGCATAATACTGGACAAGTATTTTTCTTTAATATGCTCTTATGTATTAAGTGTAGGGATTCATATAGATATTTGCTTCAGCATTCCTACTGCAGTATTATTTGTGAAGGACTCCTTTGGTTATGTAAGACTGTGCAGCACTACGAGGTCTTTTGCTACAGGTCCTATATACTGCAGTATCTCTAGAGTGTGTGTGTCTATATCTATATATTGCTAAGAGAGAGGTTGTGCTAGCCTAGGTGCAGAAGGCAGTGTCTTTTGAAGGCTTGTCTCAAACCTGATGATATTTTACTATAGTTTTTTGTTCAGTTACCTTTCAAAATCTATGGAAGTTTTATGAAGTCTCAATGCAGTATTACAAAGGTTTATAATAGTGAAATCCCCATGAAATTGAGCTGATGCTCAGGTTGCTGTGTAAGTGATAGGAGAGTAGGAACTAGGGGTATATTATATTAATGCTAATGGGAATTGCTCAGCTAAAGCTGTGTGCAACTAGCTGAGATATTCCTAGTGTATCATAGAAAGGCATTATGCTCATCTACCCGTTGATGCCTGATTTGTTCTCTTCTTAAAACATTTGAGATTTTAAAGTTTTCAAAAGATCCATTATAAACAGAAGTGTAATGATGCCGAGAGCCAAAATACTGTAAGTCAATGTGAACGGTACCAAAAGGAGCCTTAGTTTTACTAATGTGACAGATACAAAAATATTTAAACCAAAGTGTGAGGCCAATTTAATTTTTATTCTTTTGCCTCATTAACCCTAAGACTTAAAAAATTGATAGTTCATACGCCATTCCGGTGGCAATCTCCAGAACTGCTCAATCCTTATAAATTGGTTTTTTGAAGGCATTTTACAAGGTGTAGTATGAAAATGGACAATATCATTTAAGCATTCTGAATTGTTTATCTGATTTCCTAGATAAGTCTTGGTCACCTGACTTAAATGTATACTGATCTATTATTTATGCTTTGAAAATAGAGCTGATAAAAAGCATGTGTTCTTACTATTATGTTTTGTCATATCTAGCTAAAAAGATTGAAATCCTGAGAAACAATTTTCTGAAGAAATGAAATAGTATGCCCTCCTGAACCCTTGGGGAAAATAGCCTCTCTGTTTGCTCAGAATATGAAACAGTAAAACAGTATAAGTAAAACAGACAGCCATGCCAAGCATGTCACATTTCTATTTGTACAGTTTGGAATGATGTTTTAAAAACATTTTCTAGTTATTTTTGATAAATAAATGGTGCAAATAACATCTGCAAACCAACCCTGCTGAAGTAAGATTTTTCAAATCAGATTTGTTTTACAGTGCAACTTGGAAAATTGCTTTGCAAAACTTAAGTTTAATAACTTCTGAGAAAATATGCAAAAGAAAGGCACAAGAATAAATCTTGCTTTTACTTTACCTCCCCACAAAAGGTGGTAACACTGGTTTTCCATCCTCTTTGCTGCTGTGTTTTAAGGTAGCTTCTTTAAATTAGCTCAGAATGAAAAGCCCAGGTTTCAAACGTGGACATCCTAGTTAGTTCAAATCCTACATCTGCATACTCAAATTGGCACTTAGGCCCCCAGCTGCACTTTCAAGGGATCTAATGCCTATTTGATTACTCCGAACTGAGCACCCAAATTTAGGCTCTGATATTCCTCTCGGAGTCAATAGCAGATGTCCTGTCAACTCCAAGAGGATCAAGATTGAGACCTTAAGGTTGAAAAGTGAGTGGAAGGGTCATATCAGGTTTCCACAGGTGACCTATTAAAGCAGGGGGGAGGAGCACAGAAAGTGAGACTATTGCCTCAGTGGCATCCTCTTCAGATCCTTTTGAAACAACTCCATGGGGTATTGCCTCCATATTTTAGGAGGAAGCATGGCTTGAGGAAGATTTTGTGGCAATATAGCCCTCCCAACATACTGTAGAGTATGCTAATACTAACCCTATTAGCTTTAATTTCTTCCTCTGTGACATAGAACCCACCTGGAAGAGGGATCCCACAGGCAGTAGCTAGAGAGAGAAACCATTTTATCTCATGACTCTACAGAAGCCCTGCTACCAAGGGGCCTGTGAGATGATTCTGTGCCTTCTTAGATCCCCTGAGATGTGTGCAGATCTTGACAGTTCTGCTAATTTTGGGGGGTGAACACCCCAACCCGAGGAAGTATACACCCCAACCCTCACAGGCACGGGGGACGAGAATGCTATTGCTTTCAGTGTTTGTGAAAGCTGACTTTCTCCAAAGATACCATTTGCATAGGATCTGCACTCCTGGGATTTAACTTCCAGAAAGAGACCAAATCCAGGGATATATCTTCAGAGAACAAACATTAAAAGTGATGCTCTTTTTTAGTGAGTGCATAAAAGAATAAAAACAGTAGAGGCAGTTATGTCCATTTTTAGTCATTAATTGTACTGATACATATTTTTTTAATAAAATTGAGTTTATAAGGTGGAATTTTGCTTGGTGTTGCATTTTGTTATATCTAACCCAGAAATAATGAATGTCCCTGTAGGGTTTATAAGACTAGTAACAGAAATAATTGAGTCTTTGTCAAGGTCAAGGGTGAGAATTCTGGAAAATAAAGTGGTGTTCTTTACAAAATGGTTGTACACATTCACTGTCACATTTAACAATACAGATGACAACTGAAGATGCAACACTTTATTCTTTGAATAGTCAGAGAGTGGATGTTTGTTTACATTTCTTTTTATACAGAAAATGTAAACAGGAATGAAAGTTGTAATGTTAATTCCTGGCACACTCAGGCGTGACTAATCCATGTATGCTTTATCCTTTGTTTCTTTTGTCCAAAAGATTCAAGTGGTTTAATGCAACATGGGTGTACCATTGATTAGTTCATTTGCAATATTTAATCTCTTAATGCCAGGATTTCCTGAAGACCGTGTATAAAAAGGGACTACCAGTGCCAAGGGGTTAATATAGACATGAATAGGATTTCCTCATAATTCCACCAAATCTGACTTTATTTTATCATTTGCTTCCAATTTTTGTATCCCTGGGAATCATGGTTGAAAAGGCATTTGTCTAATATGAACTGAGTTCTTTGTTTATCACTTTTTGACATGCAATAGATTTGTTTTCTTTGAAAATTGGTTTCTGTAATGAGAGCAGAAAATTATTTCTGGCATGTGGTAATTTGTTCATATAATTTCTGGCTATAATAAGCTGTGCTTTATTGGTCAAGTAGGGGCTTGGCCAAACTTTTGCCTCCCCCAAACAGTTTGTGCAGCATGCTATTAACTGGGTGATTGGATCCCTCTATCCCACAGGGAGGTGCTTTTCCCTGGTGATGTATGTATATAGTTTAAATGGCTATGGGAACTTTGGAAGGCAATGTGCTAAGAGACATGTAAGATTTGTTTATTTATATTTGTCGTTTACATTTATATGCCAGCATTCTAGGAAGGGCATAGGCCATTGTTTAATTATTAGTCACTGGGAATTCTAGGGAGAAGGGGCTCCCACAGAAGATTTCATTTTGTTGGGTCTTTGAAAAAATCTGTGTGGGGGGGCACACGCGTGCGGTGGGTGGAGGGGAGGAGATAATGCAGAGAACAAAAAGCAGGGATGGACAAGCACAGAGATTGGGGTCAGGACCTCACTTCTCCTTATTTCTGGCTGTATTTATCCATGGAAAGAGGGACTGTGATGGTGGTGTCAGAGACCTATAGCTCCTCTTCTGCTAGAGCTACCTGGCTGTGGTGCAGCCTCTCTTGTGGCCTATGACTTGAACACAGACTTTGAAGAGCACATCACATGGACCTCTTCCAAAGACATTAAAATAAAGTATAACTAAGTTAAAGGTCTGTTTATAAATGGTTTCTAAAAGGTTAATAGGTGTTTCATAGATTTTTTTTTTATAAGCATGTTACAGACATGAGTTTGCGTTGCAGATTGTCATGACCAACAGTTCTCAAACCTAGGCCCACAAGGTTCATGAGAGCAGCCACGCTTCAACCCTCCCCCTGGCAGCCTGCTGGCAATAGCTTACATGAGACCCACGAAGCCCAGTCATGATGTGAGGCTCTGCCCCAAGATCTGATTGGCAGAGTGGCCACCTGATGAGAGAGCCATTTTCAAATGAGAGAACTGCACAACACTCAGGAGGATCATATTCATAAGGGACTGTATCTGTGCTTCCCCAGAACCTGTAAGAGGTGGCACAGTTGAAGAACTACCAGACTCCACCCTGGCGGGACACTTCTGGTGATATAAAATCCAATGTTTTCTTCTGGTGGTCCTGAATGCACTTCACGATAGAGACCTTTGTAGCTTCCTGCAAAGTGTGTGCTCTGGCCAGAGAACCTGTGGTCTCCTCCAGCCTCTGGATGCCCCATCTTGGCCCTGGGAGGCTATTACCTTGGACTTTATAATGGAACTGTCAGACTTCAGCGGTTTCACAACCATCCTAACAGTGGCAGATCACTTTTCTAAGATGGTTCACTTCATTCCCTGCATGGGTTTACCCTCCCTGGAGGAAGTTGCCCAGCTCTCAATAAACAACATAGTTTTCCTTCGGGCCTCCCAGCTCATGTCACCTCAGTTTACTGCATGCTTCTGGCATGAGGCATTTATTAGGAGTCAACACATATCTGTCTTCTGCATACCATCCTCAATCAAATGGCCAAGCAGAAAGAATCAAACAGGTTCTTGAACAATACTTAAGATGCTCCATCAATCATCACCAGTATGGCTAGTCTTCACTGTTACCTATGCAGAGTTCTCATACAATAATGAGGACTAGGCATCTACAGCCCTGCCTTTATCAACTATGGGTAACACCCCTGATTTCACCCACATCCTTCCACAACCCATCTGCCTCAGACCTAATACAACACAAGCATCATATCCAAGAGGAATTTGATGCCTTGAAAACGTGAAGGAGGGCTACAAAAGGCATGCAGACAAAGGTAGACAACAGGAGCACATTTACTCTACAAGACAAAAGGTATGGCTTTCAACAGAACGCCTCTGCATATATAGGCCCTTTCAGAAACTAGACTATCCGTTCCTTGACTCATACTGGATTTGGTGACAAATCAACCCAGTCACCTTCAAGATCCAGCTCCTCTGATCATTTTAGAATCCACCCTGTATTCCATGTTACACTTCTTCTTTAGCTGTACACCAAGAACACATTTCCCCATAGAACCCAATCACCTCCCGCAATGGTGCAAGTACAAGGTCAAAAGATTCTAAGATTAAGTGGAACAAATTAAGGTACCCGATTGGGCTGTAATCTTCCCAATCAGAGGAACATACTTGGGAGCAGCTGAAAATGTTCATATTCTTGACATAGCTTGGGCTTCCTGTAAGAGCTATCCTGAGAAACCTGGGTCCACTTTGCCCAGAGGTGCTCCTGGGGCAGAGGGTGATGTCATAATCTATGGGACTCAAACTCAGGCCTCACTCCAACCATCCACCTGGCAGCCTGCTGGTAATAGTTTACCTGAGACCCACAAAGCCCAGCCTCACTGTGAGGCTCTGCCTTTGAGGTCTGATTGCTGGAGTCCCAGAGCTGCTGATTGGCCCACTGGCCCTATGTAAGCCAGCAGCAGGCCCAGGGAGCTGTCAAAACAACTGGGCTCCGGACTGTATGTGTTGTGCTACCTACTTCCTGTTACCCACTTTTGCTTCCCGGCTTGATCTCCTGGCAGTCTGAGTTGACCTGACTCCTGGCATCTGAGTTGTGGTTCCTGACCTCCAGTTTGTTTCCTGCCACTGACCCGAGTTCATAACTCATAGTTCCTATTGCCTATATGTCTCCTGCTTTTGATCTCCCAGTAGCCTGACCGAGCCAACTCTTGACTCCTGTCTCATGACTGCAGACTCTGGCTCAAACTAAGAAGTCTGGCCACCAACAACTCAGCTGTAACACAGATGGTAATAAGCACATCAGTAGGTGTTACAGATGACTATAATCCATTGTCATTTACCTACTATTTAGAAACTTTTTATAAATGGAACCTTTATATAAAACTGTGACCCACCATGTTCTTCACCACAGACTGAAATCAAGCTGTCAGATTCAGTAGAAGAGTCAGGCACTTCCCAGAGGTTGTACAAAAAGTTAGAGACACCTACGAATGGGGAGTTGGGAAGTCTTTTTGCCAAATCCAGTTAGCCAGTCAGCAGTGAAAGGTAACCAAAGACCCCTTGATTTTAACTGAATATAGAAGCTGAATGTGGAGATAGAATCTGGTTGGGAAAGGTTTGTTGGTTGGTGCCACTGACTTTAATTTAATCAACAAGCTTCTCTTGAGTAAGAGACCTTGTTTGTGTGGATGCCACAGTTATTTGAGAGAATCTTAGTGAAGAATTCACAGGAAGTTTTGGTGACGGTACAGTTATTGCAGAAAGAAATTCTCATGCATCCACAAATTCTTCTCCAGAGACATGCCATAGAAATTGCATGATGCTTGTTGTGATTGTTACTGTGTTGGGCAAATATGAAAATAAAGCTCTCATCACTGGAAAGTCCAAGAAATGCCTCCAAATATCTCCTTCAGACTCACTCCTGTGGGTAGCCTTCCAGTGCTAATCTTTAAACAACAGAACAACCAAAACTTGCCCCACTGCTCTCACCCTGCCCTAAGATGGGTAACATGCATTTGAGAGCAGAACCAAACTGCAAAATAATTTGGAGATACTGCCTGTCTTTCCAATTGCTGCAATGTGGGGAAACTTTTATATTAAATGGGAAGCCATATAAACACAGGGAGAAGAAATAAACAGAAAAGATACAAAACTGCAGGGGAGG